>NW_008751721.1:477057-485682 GCF_000715545.1 Opisthorchis viverrini | reverse complement strand
AATGATTTACGACCCGCAACAGGAATAGTGCTTTCATCAAATGGCAAACGAATGGTCACAATTCTCGATTTGGATGATCTCTCTTGTCATCGGAGACACATTGACCAGGTTGAGCTCAAAACCAGAGGTCAGTCTGTTAACTGGAATCCTGCTGTTTCAAATACTAATGAATCCTTTGTAGATGATCTTATGGTATCTGAACAAAACGTACTTGAATAACACACAACCTGTGAAGAATCTGAAGTTTCCATTCCGAGAAGATCCGAAAGGGTGAAGAGAAGACCACCACTGAACTATAAACATCCACACGCTCATACTGATACTCCATTCATTGCTCTCTTCATTATTCTCTTGTTTTTCCATATGCTATGCTGTACATATATACGCCGATTCGAATACATACGTGCTACTTGTTGCGCTGGCCTGAATTCTGGATTTCTAGTTCGTCTGGTTATACCTTAATTCTCACAAAAACACACTGGTCGCATGCCGCCCCATATTTAGTGTCACCGTTACACCGGTACATGTGCTCTTTACGACTTCATAGGCCATCGACAATGAACAGTTTGTTAAACTCTGTTGTTTAGATCATGCAGCACTGGTCGCCTGCCACTAGATATGTAAGTTCTGGTTGTTCCTGTGACGTCTGTAAAGTGGACTTGTTCGAAATTTGTGACAGGTAAAATTTCCCGTTTCCTTTTTGTTGGTATAACCCAAAACACTGCTTGAAAAGCCGTCTCCAGTCGATGGTGACTGCATAAACAGTTACTGTAGAACATATACCACATTCGATATGCTTTTTTGGTTCTGCGCATGGGTTATTTCTACCTGGCTTACACTGCGACTCGTTTGCTGATGGATCGATCACGGAACGAAAGTGAGCACTGCTGTGCTGACTATCGATGGAGGGTGTGAGTAGCGTTCGGCCTGGTGTCCAAGCTCCGCCCCACGCATCTGACGGATGATAAGTGTTGTTGTGGAAAGTATGTGACTGTTATGATGTTCACTATTTTCAATATCCAGGTGACGTCCAGGCAGTTCACGAGGGCCCACCGGATGACGAGTGCTTTGTTGGAACCAAGCCACTTAATCAAAGAGGATACGGCCCTGCGACAATTATCCTTTTTGAAATTGCACTATACCTCTTGCTCATACACATTAGGGCCATCAAATATCAGCCTGCGGGCCCTGTATATAAGATGGGTCAGGCGTGGCAGAAAAACATAAGATACATAATTCTCGCCTCAGTCCCATCTACTTTGACTTCAAAGTACTGTTCTATCCCATATATCACTATGCTTATTTCCACATTTTAGCGAGTGCACAAATTGACCGGTTCGTTACAATTTGAACACGGGGGACAGCAACTCGATGGAGGTTGGGGAAAAACCGATGGACATGCCTATCACGTGATAAGGGATCCTGAAAAGTAAAAAATAAAACAAGAACAATGGTGCACCAAATACGGCTACTTCAGTTGTTCACTGGAACTGAAACTAAAGGCCGTTGTCTTGGGCGCGTGGCTGAAAAGTAAAAAATAAAAACAAGAACAATGGTGCACCAAATACGGCTACTTCAGTTGTTCACTGGAACTGAAACTAAAGGCCGTTGTCTTGGGCGACTGGATTATTGGCCTAGATCACGGAAAACATAAGTGGAGATGAACAGATGGAGGTTTCCGCAAAGGAACCAACTGGCAAGTTTCACACAGAATTTGTGTAGACTCACTGGTATTGTTGGCAAGCTTTACACTGATATTGTGTAGTTGCTGCTGGAGAGAGGTCAGCAAAATGTATTGCGGACGAAGAGACAGCGCCAATGCATAAGGCCAAACAAGCACCATGAGTAAAATTGTTGAACGTATGGTGGGGTGAAAGGCATTGCAGTGCAAGACCGGGAAGTTTGAACAGATTTCAGCGGAATAGGCGAAATTAAAATAAAGAGGACAAGGGATTTGACTACCTGAAACGTGAAGAAAACAGTTTCGGTATTGCCATCAGACTCTTTTCTGAGCATTCCCAAAGTTGCAAGATTCTGTTCTCACTTTTAGCCCAAGGGCGTACTTGTGGATCGATTTACCGAGTTTCTGATCTCTCAAAAGAACCTACAAACTCCCCTCCGCGTTATAAGGTGCATAATCTGTACAAATTATGCCGAGTATTAGCACATTATTTAGTTGATATGTTTCATTGAAGTCGGAGCCTTTTGCCCCCTCATGTGCTAAAGCTTTTCACGTTTCATCCCAAATCTTTATAAAGCATCAGTTTTCCTGACCGTGGAGTCTATGATTATTGCATGTAGAGATTACTGAAACGGCCACATGGTTGTGTACCTGCAAGCAAGAGATTATTCATCGGAATGCTTCTCAAAAAGCCCGCAAATACACAGAGTGTATCCAAGACGTCGAGAGGGGGCGAAAATAAGTATGGTCTTTCGAATGAAAGGGCAAGATTGGAGAACGTTTTAACGTCTTGCGTTACAAAAATAGCTCATCTGTTATAAGCAAATTGATATGTAAATAAACGAATGGGAAAAGCTTGTCCACCGTTTCATTAATTTTGAAAGAAAACGGTTGTACTCGAACACGTGAAAAGCCTGCTGAGCGGTTTCCTGATTATTAACGTTCACGGTTTAGATTCATGAGAAACAGGATGGCTCGTGTTCCCAAAAGGGAGCCTGATGGTTAATGTTGATATACTTAATGACCATAGTAGTGCAAACAACCCATACTTGGTGGACGCTACTCTAACTTCAGAAGTGCCATTTGGACAGCAATTTCTCCCACACCATCTATAGTGAAAAAGGGATCCTGTGATCTTGAGGCCTTTCTGTTGGCTTCACAGATATTGGGTCAACGTGACGGGGTATATTCTTCCTTTGCCAGAAACAGCCGTCCAGAGCAATGAATCATTCAGTTCATTCATCCAATTCACCCATTTTAAGGTTCATTAATTTTGTGTCTTTAGTATCTTGTTTTGAGAAAAATTGAAGGACATGGAGGTTAATTGGTCCTTCCTATCAAATACTGGACAAAAGTGTACACGATATATGGCCCTAATGAGCCATTGTAGTTTCTGTAATCCGTTGTCACATTTACCATTCTTCCTGAACTTGAACCACATTTTGTAACTGTCTTTCACATTGTACCATGACGTTAATTTAATGTTACGAACACACAATTTTCCGGTGCGATTTGCTGACTTCTTCCTGAACGAGTGGATCTACGCTNAACTGTTTGTTGACTGCTGAACCAGTGGGACTAAATCTCTGTGTTTGTGTCAACTGTTGAACGTCACAATAACCCCCTTTGACATTTTTTAACCGTGAATAATTTTCCTACCGTAGAATATATCACTCACGCGTGAATCATCCGAGGGAAATTTCGACGAGTTAATATTCCCTTTCACAGCCGGTTACTGCATTTGGACCGGTGTAGTGGACTATTGGATCTACACATTCGTGAGTCCCCATCTGACTACTCATTCCTTTCTTATTGTGATTTTGTGATTTTGTATTGGCTACTTTTGCTCGTTAATTTATACGAACACACTGATAAGGTCCTAGTCCGCTACACCGTCAATGCCACAAAGCCCAAGAGGTCGAAGTACAGCGAACGTAAGCTGGCTATGCAGAAGACAATTATTAGGCCAGATAAGAAGTGCATTCGCAACGATGCTCCAGGAAGCAAGCGCCTTTTTGCCGCATTCGTTCCCATTACTTCACGCCCGTACCAAACTCTCCATAAGTTGCCAATTATTTGTATCATTTCAGCTTGCTAAGTTCGAGCATGGAGACCTATTCTTTGCGCGCCTTAGCCAGCGGTAAGACAATTAGCTATTCCCGTGCCTTCGGGATGATGTCCAACAATTTATTGCAGTTCACGGAACCCAGCTAATGGGTCATGCTAGCGAGGTTATCGGGGTTGGACGGGACAGTTGGCAAACTATCACTATTTCTTCCAAGCAAGTCATGACGGTATAGCCCTGGTGGAGTGCCAAGTACTGTGATTCGGTCAAACACATGGTTACTTCGCTGATGACCGGATCACGGAACGAAAGTGAGTACTGCTGCGCTGACTATCGATGGAGCGTGTGAGTAGCGTCCGGCCTGGTGTCCAAGCTCCGCCCCACACATCTGACGGATGATAAGTGTTTTTGGGGAAATTATGTGACTTTTATGATGTTCACTTTTTCCACTATTCAGGTGACGTCCAGGCAGTTCACGAGGGCACTGTAGAATGTTCATTAAAAAGTTCTGTGCCAATAGGACATTTCTCTTTCGCGTCTGATGATTTGTAACTGCTTATTTCGTATTCACTGAAGGAACGGGGCCCGTTATCCGCACAATGCTCTCAGCTGCAAGCTCTTTACAAATGGAGTAAAACATTTTGCATCAAAATGCTGCATTTTGTTGTGTTTACGCTCAAACCAAGAACCACCCTAATCTACATCCATATTTTTGCAGCCCGCCAAATTTCACTGTTCAATGAAGCAATCATACTCCTGGCTGGAAAGTCATGTTGGATAATTTCTCAGCATTTCTGAGACCCGTTACTGCATTTGGATCGGTGTAGTGGACTATTGGATCTACACATTCGTGAGTCCCCATTTGACTACTCATTCCTCTCTTATTGTGATTTTGTGATTTTGTATTGGCTACTTTTGCTCGTTAATTTATACGAACACACTGATAAGGTCCTAGTCCGCTACACCGTCAATGCCACAAAGCCCAAGAGGTCGAAGTACAGCGAACGTAAGCTGGCTATGCAGAAGACAATTATTAGGCCAGATAAGAAGTGCATTCGCAACGATGCTCCAGGCCACAAGCGCCTTTTTGCCGCATTCGTTCCCATTACTTCACGCCCGTACCAAACTCTCCATAAGTTGCCAATTATTTGTATCATTTCAGCTTGCTAAGTTTGTGCATGGAGTCCTATTCTTTGCGCGCCTTAGCCAGCGGTAAGACAAGTAGCTATTCCCGTGCCTTCGAGATGATGTCCAACAGTTTATTGCAATTCACAGAACCCAGCTAATGGGTCATGCTAGCCAGGTTATCGGGGTTGGACGGGACAGTTGGCAAACTATCACTATTTTTTCCAAGCAAGTCATGACGGTATAGCCCTGGTGGAGTGCCAAGTACTGTGATTCGGTCAAACACATGGTTACTTCGCTGATGACCGGATCACGGAACGAAAGTGAGTACTGCTGCGCTGACTATCGATGGAGCGTGTGAGTAGCGTCCGGCCTGGTGTCCAAGCTCCGCCCCACACATCTGACGGATGATAAGTGTTTTTGGGGAAATTATGTGACTTTTATGATGTTCACTTTTTCCACTATTCAGGTGACGTCCAGGCAGTTCACGAGGGCACTGTAGAATGTTCATTAAAAAGTTCTGTGCCAATAGGACATTTCTCTTTCGCGTCTGATGATTTGTAACTGCTTATTTCGTATTCACTGAAGGAACGGGGCCCGTTATCCGCACAATGCTCTCAGCTGCAAGCTCTTTACAAATGGAGTAAAACATTTTGCATCAAAATGCTGCATTTTGTTGTGTTTGCGCTCAAACCAAGAACCATCCTAATCTACATCGATATTTTTGCAGCCCGCCAAATTTCACTGTTCAATGAAGCAATCATACTCCTGGCTGGAAAGTCATGTTGGATAATTTCTCAGCATTTCTGAGACCCTGGGACGCCTAAATGGGGCTTGAAAGTTTGAACTGGTACTCTGAACTCAATTTCCCGATTGCTTCAGTTCACCAACGATACGTCATAAGTTCCCAAAATTCAATCCCCTCATGCGAAAACTGAGCGCCCTGAAAAACCACTTCACACTACAGGGTTTGAAATGGTCATTAATAACACTTCTGGGAGAATAATAGTGGCGTTGCTTTGGCAGAGGTGGTAATTATTGTGACACCGTCAGTCGCATGATTTATGGGGTATTGGCCGGGATGCTCATCAAACACTCGTGTTTAGGGCCATTCGAAGGCGTGCACATATCACAGCCGATAAAGATGTGAGCAAAACGCACTCAACAGGCTTCGCCAAAGGTCTCTGTTTTGCTTTTTGAGATCTCCCTGCATACGTCCAACGGACGGCGATGATACTTTGTCAGAAGTCTTTGCAAAGGTATTACTAAGCAGAACTTTCGCAGTTCGAGTGAGTTCTTTTAAAGTCTATTGGTTTCATATGTGTGAAACTTAGGCATAAGCCAACTCCTTCAACGGTTACTCTGCATCCGGTCCAACACAGCTTACAGTGAATGTTGTGATGGCGTTGAAATTAATCACCCATCAACTGTTGGTTGAAGATGTGCACTCTGCATTTTACGTTAGATAGACTGTTGTCGATCCGCTTATGAGAAGCTTCAACTCTATATGCGACTGACTGCATGTGACAATATCACCGAATTGGCCTATATTCGAGGAATTCACCGGAACGATGGCCGTTGTAAAAAATTTACCATGATACCCCAGAAATTAGTTTTATCTCCATATCATAATTTTTTCTTCATTCAGACCAGATGAAACGCTGACTTTATGTTCCCAGTGTTTAGTGGCAGTTTTTGCGCAGTTGAGAGCAACAAAAACGCAAGCATATACCTCATTCACATCATGGCAAACGGATTCTGACCAGCCTACAATGTTACTAGAAATGAATCTACGGATAACAGTTCTGCTCGAGAATAAGGGCAATATTACCGCGCCAAGATAAATGTAAATCTTGAAAACATGTATCTGCCCAGTTTAGTGGACGAACTAACCTATCACAGCCTACCCATTTTCTGGTTCTAAAAAGCATGCTTCTTTCTGGGCTCCGCCGAATCTTCAGTAAATCGAGCTGGCATATCAAATTCTCTGTGATAGCAATGGTCATGAAAGCGAGTGTGGGACAGCATTCTGAGGCAACTGGGTTCAAACAAATTCGTGAGGCCATAATTTCGGGGGCCTTGCAGAATTAAAACAGTTAAGGAAATCAGTGTTCTACACTGAAATTTCTTTTTCACCTAGGAGGGTGCAATTATCGAACACATTTCAGCCATAGCTGGACGTAAGTGCAATCACCTGAGGTATCCTGGGAGGCGCGCAGATGCTCACCGAAACCTAAGGGGATAATCCTAGTCAACCTTAGCCGTCCTGCCATCATAGGATGCTACGGGAGCTTGGTCGATATACGTCAGGTATGATGAGGAAACTAGCAACAAAGATAGTTGCAGTTGCCTCCATGGGTTACCACATCAAAGCTGTCAAGAGATGCGAGTGTTACCGTTGATGATTCGAACAGGGTAAGTGATGTAATGAACCCCAACTATTTGCCAATGGGCTTGCTTGTAAGCAAGCAACCTTCAAACATAGGATATTGACATAATTCACTTTTTCTCTAAGAAAAGGACCTTTTAGTTTACTGACAAAGCAATGACATTTGACGCTCGCGTATGCTCCTAAGCCAAAAAATAGAAAAAGGTACCATATATACATCCAAATCGGACATTTCATCTGGAAACCCGAGCCAAATACGTTTTATTTTCAGCTTTGTTAAGTTTGACATAGCCGTTTCTACAATTTTTTTTCCAAAGATCTCCAACTTTCCCTGACTTCACAAGATGAAAACCTAATAATACACTAGACGGAAAACTGTTTAGCTTATCACATATTAACAAGATAAACTCAAGTAAAAAGAAGGTCTGTTGCACCTGTGAGATTCATTTTATCCTAGCATCACAACGAAGATTTCACAGTTAAAGAAACAGGTATCCAGGGGGTTTCCAGATGCAACAGCAAAATACTGATACAACCCGGACCCAACAGCAGTTACATTCTTCTCAGCAGTTATTCAGGTATCACACGAAATATGCGAAAACATCAGTCTTTCAACAGTGAACCAGAGACTGCGCACATTAGACACCAGTGCAGATGATGATGACATGCTTATACAAGCCTTCAGCCAGGATGGCAGCTTCCCAACTAATGCCCTGGTAATAATAGGTGACCTGAGCTTCCGTGGCCTCTTGAGCCTCTCACATCATAAGAACCACGAACTTAGCGTCAGCTACTGCTAATTCAAAATTTTTTGAAGAGGTATGGTCTAACCAACCACGCCAAACAATGCCACCCGTTTGACTGTGGAGCTAATCTGAAGCTAATCTACATACCAATAAGTCAGATATGCGCTGTGCCTGATTAACGAGCTACATTCTTACTGGGGCGAAGACCCTAGGCACCTGGCGGCACCATTACCAGTAAGCCCTGAATGAATCGCAACTTTCACAAGACAAATTATCCGAAAGTATCAACAAACATCTCCCTTATCACCCGGGAATAAGCAACCTTGGCTACCGAAATTTCACGAAGCCAAAAATTCCAAACTCTGAGACGCATAAGTAAGCAGGTTCCAACGGGATCCATGAGCAGCTTCGACCAGCTAAGCAGTACGCTCATCCAAATGCCCGTCAAATACTTTTCAACATGGTCAAAATGCTACCGAGTCCTGATCCCTTGCAACGAATGGATCAGGCCTGCGTCCAAAAGCTGGTAAAAAGGGAAATTGTTGTTACTGAGATTCCAAAAAATGCTTACTCATCTGTGATCAGTACCGATTCGGAGACGGTACCATAGTGTAAGTAA
>NW_008751721.1:433619-476704 GCF_000715545.1 Opisthorchis viverrini | reverse complement strand
CACCAGGATGACGTTATTTTCTGGTGAACTTAATGTGACGAACAACATTGAGCTACCGACCAAAAAAACGTTCATCACAGTTTGCAGGGCAAAACGCGTTGTACCAGCGTTTCCGATTAACCACAGCTGCTTAGCCAGTATTTTCGCCATCCGACTTATAGCAATAGTACGGGAACTAGTAAGTTCGCAAAATCTGTCAAATCTTGTTGGAGCATGCGCCAAACTGAGTTTGGGATGGAGTGGTGAAAACACGTCGTTATAAAACCAGAAAATTGTGGTTTAAGCCGTGTTAAGGTTGAAGACAGGTGGGAGTAGTGGCCTGGGAAAATAATCATTAGAGATGTGTTTCCGGTTATGTCGATAGGGGCTGGGTAGCATAGCGTTTTTTGCAGATAAGACAAAGACACAAACAACATGATCGGTTTGGCGACAGTGCAAACAGACACACGGGTCAAAGTGGTTTTTGGGCTCATTGTTTTTTATGGATTCGTGCACTCCAGCTGAAACGGGTTTCCTGGACGGAGTTTTTCGAGTTGTTGCTAAGTGGAGGGTGCAGTTTTGCTGTCGCGCTATGATACCACTTCGTCACTGGTGATAGTGCGGCAGAGCTTTTCTGATGCATAAGTACTGGGTCAAATCTGGTGGCTCGGAGAGTACCGTGGAGGATTACTCGTCCTCTCTTCATGATTTTCCCGTGGATATTCTTCGCTGAACGCAATGAGAAGTTTGCTTGGTCCGCGGCGCCAGAATTTGTTGACGGTCTAGGCTGGCTTAAGACGATTAACAGGTTCGAAAAACTCTGGTGAGCTGCCGCGCAGGGGTTGATTTTAACAATTCGTTTTATCGGCGCTTTATGGACAAGCTGTTTAGAGACGTGACATGCCGGCGCCTTGAAACCAGGCTGTTGTCGGCTGCCCGAGGATTGATTCTCCTTTAACAGAGTAATTTAAATTGACCAGTTATACTGGTATACAGCTGGGATTTCTTAAAAAAAGCAGGCAGTTCTTTCGGACAACGGTACAGGTGAAAGAAAGAAGGCCATCGCTACGGAGTTACTTATTAGAAAACGCCAAATGAACAGTTGCAGACTATTGGACAAGGGAGCAAAACTTCCATATGCATCTTTTTTATAAAACTGAATATCCATCTTCTCGTTGAACGCGTCTTCCTGAAATTTCCTGGATATCCAGCGACCGTTACTCAATTTAAAGCAAATGGTACAGAGCGACTCCACAAAGTCCATGATAGATCTCACTTTTCAAGAGATGCAAAGCGGATTTACGAGCGAACATACTACTCGCATGCCCCACATCAGTAGTATCACCGTTACGCGGGTACGGGCAAAGTGTGAGGGTAGTGAAGAAACAGAACAGCAGAACGCGTAAGTGAAACCATGAAAAGCACTTAAATTTACATTTAACGGCGTTGGATTCAGCTAAGTTTGCGGCTACTATTTTGTGCTAATATATTTTATCGGCTGCGAAGGTGGTTCCATAAAGTCGTGGTATGCGGTTGGCAGCCAGAGAATCAAATCCGTTGAAAAGGAACTGTTTTCGCCTCGTTTCACGGAAGCGTGCACAGTAAGTTTGATGTTGTCAAATAGGACAGCATAATTTTTTAGAAATTCAGTGCATGTGCTTGAAGCGGAACATTTATTGACGGAAACGGATTTAGTAGGGCAGGTCGAGTTTGTAGAGGAGGTCAGTTAAAATATTGACGAGTTCTATTAGTTGAGCCTCCAACAGTCTAGTGAACTTTCGGGAAACTGGTTTACGCACTCGACACTGTCATTGGTGGCAGATCAGCCCTAACTAATGAGCCTTACCGGCAGCGGGCGGCTGAGCCAATTGAACTTACTGCGGATTATACTTCCGAGTCTTAAGTCAAAGAAGTGACTTAGCAACTTTCACACACGAAATAATCTCGTCAGGTGCTTGTGCCGCTGCTTTACTTTTGTCATGGTTCCAGCACATACCCGGTGAAATCCGCCTATGAGTCCGTAACGTCAAATATGTTGAAATAATAACTATCGCACGAGCAAGAAAAAGGAGTAAATAGTAGCAAATACTCCTCTGAAAGACCAATAGTTTCTACTCCGGGGTGTAAACTAACCTCTTCGATAGAATTTGAACATCCGAAACATTTAAAGCGGCCAAAAATCTCCTGTGCATGTTCTTTAGATCGTCAGACCGCCCATAAACTATTGGCTTCTCCATAGTCCTAAAACTCCCCGGAACCAGCTGCGCACCTCTGTTATCAGTGCATGTAGCATTAGGTACTTGTCACTTCTCCTCACTCTGCGTGCCAGTATCTGCCACAACCCCTATATACAACTTGTTTTCTTCAACTTTCCTTGGTTTCTGAGCGAGCGCTGAGGAACCGCATTAGTATGTTTTTCCGGTGGCAACTTACATGCCTTTTATTCAGTCACACGCTTCTCCCACTCCTGAAAGGCCCCATTTGCAACATGCCAGCCAGCCTCTTACCCATTTCGATGGACATAAAGAGAGTCTGTTGGTCGTTGACGTAGATCAAGGGCAAAAGTGGTACCAAAACAAAGCCTTGAGGAGACCGTTTTCGAAGAAAAGTTGACAGGCTCTTAGTTCACTGGAAATATCCAATTGTTGTGCTAAAAATGATAAAAGTAATGTTTATTCCCAGCTTGCGATTTGCACGCCGTCAGGTATGATCGTAATGGCACGCCTGGTGGATTGTGCGGAAACGGGACAGGCTCACAAGCAGTCGGCTTTATTCAACGTAGACAGAGTCAGGCCTAACCGACACGATCTAAATGCGGTGGTCATCAAGGGCACCGCTTTTTCCATCTTCTGGAGGAGTAAATGAAGCTGAAACAAGATGGAGCCGTCAATATCTGCCGATGGTGGGCTAAAAACAACTGGGGAGAGCAACGCTAGAGATATGCTGCCAGTTCGATAAGAGCGTCTTAATCTGTAGAATTTTCCCTTGAATCGCATGAGCCTAGAGCTTGTGAAGCAGCGAGACGTGTACAACCTGACCCAACACTTCTGAAAAAGTCGAAAAATATGGCATCAGATATCAGCCTTTTGTCCTTAGATCGGCTTGAGCTGTTTATACATGCGAGCGTGTAGATTACACAGGAACGACTTGGGACAAACTCTTGTTGCGCCTAGGGTTATCAATTTGTTGGTACAGAGATTATTTAAGATGTATTGTTTCAAAATGCGTTTCGTCACCTTGCACGGTATGCCGATAACGCAAGTAGGTCTTTAGCTTCCCGGAGATAGGTAGTTACAACTTTTGTAGATTGACGTGGCAATCGCTCTCGTTCAAACAGAGGTAAGGTTGCCCTCGCCGAGCGACTGACGAACCCCCAGATAGAAATGCTTCGCCAGTCTGAGCAGCTTTTCTTTTATTATCCTTTAAGGGAGCTCACCTAGCCTCAATTCGATGAAGGGGTCTGTTTTGTGCAACAGTTGACGAACATTCTCACCCCTGAAGACCAAGTCGGTAAGTGGCCGTTCGTCTTGACCTCTTGACAAGTTTGCCTGTTATGAGATCAATAGGTCAATACAAATCTGTATAGCGTTTCCTGTAGCCTTCAGTTACCACTGTTGGGTCTCTCCTGGATTTGCTGCTACCGTCTTTTAAGAAGGTTGTTGGTTTCCTACTTCGGCGGTGTCTCTTGTACTTAAATAGTACATTTCTATTTTTACAGGCGAGGTCCATTGTGGTGGTGTGTTTTCATTTGTTCCATTGGCGGATTTCTGGGCTACAGATGTTCCGTATTTTACATTGAACGACCTCAGAGTATTAGTCGGGGTATCGACTTCTTGTGTTTGTCTGGACCGTAGTCGAAGGCCAGTATATAATTACTGTGCATCGCAAATTGGCCAGGCTTACAGCAACTAACCAAGTTGGTAAAGGCCACACATCGACTAGTTCAGACTATGCTGTAGAACAGGGAAAGCCTATACTGAGTTATTCTGTTTTTTAACACAAACAGACCGCCCATAAACTATTGGCTTCTCCATAGTCCTAAAACTCCCCGGAACCAGCTGTCTAAGCCTTCTCAAGGAGAACAAAATATTTGTGTACCGTGAAGTTTGTAGTTGGCTCAGTGGCAATGAGTTTAATCACTTGCTCCCGCGTTTGTTTCTGTAGCCGGTTTGATTAGCCACAGCTCAACCTTTTTCAGAAAGATCTCTTCATCAGAAACAACAGTGCCCCCACTAGATTCCACTGGTGCTGTTATGAAGTGGATAACACAGTGGGATCCTCTATAAAAATTACACTGTGTACACTTCAAAATTTGGCTATTCACACTTTCTGAACATGGATTTACTGTCATGTAATAAGCAGTTTTTAGGCTCAATCTGCTAAAAAAACGAAAGAGATGACCACAGACAGAACATTTCAGGCTAGTGTGTGGATGAATTACGCAACTCACATGATAGCTCTTGGGTTGGAAAAATCGATTGGTCAACTCACTGAACTGAACTAATTTTCAGGACATCGTTACTTGTCGGTATTGTGTCAGGGATTCGTGCTGACATTGTTGATCAGATGTTCTAGACCGGGACAAACCAGGTTCACACTTGAAAAACCAGTCCTTTTGCGACATTGGACCTTTCGTTTCCATCATGTTCAGGGGTTTAACACAACTCTAATGAATGAAATCGTCCAATAATATCACACAAAGTAACATCACAATACGATTAGAGAGACCGAAAGCATCTTTACAACAGAACGTTTACAAAACGGCAGGTTATATCCAATCTACATCATTGGAAGCCATACAGAGAGAGAGAGAGAAGAACCGCAAAGAAGCCGGGAAAGTAGGCGCGAAAAGTGTGATAATGCGGACGTTATATCCCTTGGTGTAGCATAAAGTCATAGAGAGCGTATATGGTATGAACACCAAGCATAATGGATTAGGGAAACCTACTGTAAGCCCAAGAGAAGCCGCATACGTCCATATACCAACGCTGAACAATATAGACGAAAGTAGCAGAGTTTATGACGTGTAAAATGGAATACCCGACAATTTGCACCGATAAATACCGTAAATGATCAGCCTTTTGTATGTCTGTGCTGTGCAAAGAAACAGAAGAAACCAGGTACTTGTATTTTGAAAGTTGGATGGAAACGGCCTAGCCGCAATCCACACACTAGAATGTTACAAAGAATTACATAAACACGACAGGAAATTCAATGGATCCCAAAATTTTTCGCCTGACACTCAAATTCTCATAGGGTTATTGGTCAGTGGCAAGCTTAAATATTTCCTAATTCCAACAAGCATGGCAACTGAAATAGCCTGTTTGTTGAGCGGAGATGTTTCCTCATAAACAGCGTCAACTGTCACAAAGGTAGAAATGGAAATTAAATTAACAAACGTAAAGCAGCAGTAGAAGCATTTTGAATATCGCTGATGGTGCTCATTCTAAACTAGCTACATGTTCGCACGATCAAACAAGAGGAAGTTTACATTTGATGAGTTTTTGGAGGAGGCAGTCGGATGGTCTTCGAATGCAGTGATTCTTCTGCCGATTTTCAAGATCCACAACCACATCACTAGTCGGGAATGCTACTCTAGGTTCCTCCGGTATGTACTGATGCAGTAGCGACAATACACTTGCTCCGCCTGTCAGATGTCTGAGGTTCGAATACCAACAGGGCCAAGCAAATGCATCGCTGATGTAATTCCAGTCAATGCTCCCTTCTTTTGCATGGATTCACCAAGACAGGGAGAACACCTTTTGGACGCGCATGCCAAGCTAAAACATTCGCCAAAACTGGGAACTTTTTACTGTGCGTCTTGATCGACCCAATGATGAGGCGCCATTAATTTGTTTACAGGCATTAATACTGTTGTGTGGTTTGCATTTATCCCGTAAACACACATGGCTTACAACTTCTTCAACCAGGAAAACGCCAGACATACATTTGGAAATAGCGAGGCCAAATAAATCCCAAAGTTAACAATGAAAAATAGCCTGACCCCAACAAATATCGCGAGATGTCTGTTAACTTATGGCTGAGTACGCCTTCCACTCATGTGTCAAAACAACGTTGGTAGGAACTTGAAAACAACAAGGTCCTTATATTTACTGCCGTCTTTGGTTGTAAACGGAACATTTTGTCATTGCTTCCTCAATTATTGTTAGATTGTTGCTCAATCCTTTCCATATATATATATAAACATAATGGATTAGGGTTTTTGGTCTCTGTAGTGATGTTTCCGTTTCGTCGAGTCGTAATTGCGGCAGTTATATGTGTTTATTCAGGGGTTAGGGGTAATTTTCCTGAATGGATATCAGATGCCGGTCAGTCTTATGATTTCTGTGCTGCAAACGGGATGTGTGCTCAGATAGACGGCAATGAGCATTTTTTTCTGATTGGACGAAATTTTAACAAGATTTATCAAATATCGCAGTCCTCTTGGACGAGTATACACAATTTTGTCGCAGGAGAGTTTTCGCGACAATCACCATGGTATGACGCAGACCCATGGAACGCCAAACCGGTCAGACAACCTCTGGTCAGTCGAGGGGGACCTAAACTTACGATGGACATGAATCGACAGGGCCCAGTCATTATCTTCAACACAACAACGAGGGGGATTACAACAGTGAAAGTGAAGCACTCATCGGCCCTGAGAGTCTTATGTGAACGCGTAATGAGAACTGAGCTATCAGTCAGAAAATTTGGCTTCCGCGTGTGTCAATCTGGACAGGTGCGTTGGAGAACAGACATCACAAAGGCGTGTCACAGGACGATGCAGACCGCTTCTAAACTAACGTGTCACATGAAGTAGGTGAACTACATGTCCAATTCTGGCGCTTAATTTTATTATTTGGAGGGGAACATGGGAGAGCACAGTCTATTCGGGAGTTGACGTGTCGCGTTGGTTTATAGGTTACAATTTATGTTTGACTAACCCCTGGGTTTCAATGATTGTGGTCTCAGTGACATGAATAATCTACTTAGCAGTTGTCATGGTCACTGTGTCAGCATCGTTTTTCTATAGATGATTTGTCACGTTGCCCTAGTAACGCAGAACCCTCACATTAAAGGAAGTATACTGGTGCGAAAAATGCCGGACCACAAGAGACAATTCACCAGCCAGATCATCGAATGTCAAACAGAGGCTTTTGCAGATTTGCTTTAGAGGCCGCTGTAGATTGTCAGTCGGAAATTTCTCAATTATTTTGTATTTAAAGGACATTTAATGTAGCCTGATGCTATTCTGCCGAGAACTATGCCATGTCTGACGGCACTACCACTGATGGGTGTCAGCTGATCATGTACCGAACAGTGAAATTCGTTTTTGGACGAATTATTCAGAGCACAATTTGCTCAAAGTTACCTAGTGTTCACTTAACAGCGCACTGAGGCTCTCTCCGAGAATGCTGATGAAACGCCTGCAAATCATTTGTGAGGCTCGGTAGATAGATCAACAAACACAAGACCAATGACTGAATATGACGTTATTGATAGCGCGTTCAAGGCTTCTTGTTTTATATGTAAGACATACTGTGGTCATCGTGTTACTCAATTTTGCTTAGCAGCAAATGCCTAATAAGGGGAAGTGATGTGGTCTTGGTGTATAGTGGTCAGAAGTAATTTGTAGAAAGATAGAATCTTCACATGCTTGGCATAATAGAAAACATCTCCTCTTCGGAAATACGCCGGTTCAAAGGGAACAAGGAGTTAAACTGTTTAAATTTTACCTTTTTGAAAGTTTTTTTTGATGAACTACCTTGATGTTGGTCGACCTACTCCTTTTCGTTGACAATTCCATGCAGTGGCTTCCCAGCTAACGAGAAATTTAATATTATTGACCTTAAAATGTCCTCAGTCCTTCTACAATACCCTGGTTTTCCTTATTTTTGCAGCGTAACTTTTTAGAGCAGTGAGGAACAGACGGTAAGTAGTATATACATGTCTTGAGCACTTTCAAAAGGCATAGAGCGAAATACCAAACTAACTAGTTTATTCTTCAAGTTATCCGATATCTATAATGCATCTAAGCAAAAAGAGACATGTGAATGCAATAGGGTATTGAAACACCTTATTTCCAACTTGTGAGAAACTGGGATATTTTCGGGAATTATCTATTGTTATCTAACTGGATATTCGTGTTCAAAGAAAAAACGGCTATTTCGGAAAACAACTTTTCAGCTATTGGAATAACGGATTTTTGATGCGAGAATTGCACCGCGCTTATTTATAGTGAAGGTTTTGTGACCTTTTACTTTGGAGTAAAGTTATTACAGCTCGTGATAAACATTTGAAACGTTCAAAATAGCAAAACACTGTCGTCGGATTCTATGATTCCGTAAACACGCTAGCTCTGAACTGAAAGCACGAAACATCCATCCTAAATATGCAGAATGAATTCACATGGGATAAAATGCTTAGTGTTTCGAGTTGTTCATTTTGACGGACTTATATGGACGGTGACTTTTTGTCCTTCTTTATGCTTCATTTACCTTCGCATCAATTCACTCATAAACGGCTGTGCACCCGCCTGCATTTGCTGACCTACAGTCATTCCTCATGAGAACTAGCTTCACAATTTAGCCCACTCCCAAACACCTGGGCCCCCGCCTGCATTTGCTGACCTACAGTTATTCCTCATGAGAACTAGCTTCACAATTTAGCCTAGTAAAATAAACAGAAACCGCATAATTTTATCATTTAGCCCATAAACCCGAAACGAAAATTTTATCTGTGATCGGAGTTACTGAGAAAAATTCCTATACTTCAGAGCTTCACAGCTTTTCTGTTTTTATTTGTCCTTGTATTTATCCCAGGTGTGCGAGCAATATTCACTGCAGAGCAGTGTGTTACGAAAGTGCCTCGAAACTTTGCGTTCATCTGCTATACATCCACGCATCGCTTCTTCCGCTGCTGCCTACCGATGGGAAAAAATGGAGCTGTTCTTGTAAAATCTACTAACATCCAGGGACAGTAACGCAGAGCTTGAGTTGATTTTCGTTTCCTGTCGTTATCACTTTATTTCACGACACACGGAGTTTGACCGTCATACTACAGAGAAATGTGTCATGGCTGTCATGATCAAGGTTCACCACAGTAACTCTCAAGAAGGACCCGTCTGAAATGTGTCTGAAATGTCTTCTATGAATTTCCTCATCAGTCTGAAATCTCATCCGAAATATCCTACCACCGAAAGATCAAAATGCCTGTTTTCTTCTTTTTGGGGTCTCCTTCAGAGATTTCTACGTACTAATGTTTACTTTGTCTTTTTTGACGGATAAATTATGAAATAAGTACACGTACCTTGAAGAAAGATGCACTTTTCCTCGAATTTCATCCTGATAGTTATGAGTATTTGTTTGCAAGGTGTATTTCTTCATCTTATTTCCGTGATAATTCGAAAACGATACCTTCACGGTTGTTGCTCACAAATGAAGGATTTTGAATAAGCCCCCGAAACATTCTTCCCCTAGGTAGAAATTCGTAAACTTTAACAGACGGCGTTTGTCTGCGTTGTTGTTGGGATGAATTGATTGGCGACCTAGTGGAATCACAAGTTAGAATAAAACCCAATTTGTTTGTTCTTTTAGGCTCCAGCAAGAAGTGTACAGGATGTCCTGAAATCCCTTCGAACCAAGCAGATGGTCAGAACCACTTCGGTCCTTTGTTTGATTGCGAACTAGTGACGTGCGATGAGTTTACCATCCAACAGATAGAAACACAGGGTAAAAACTGATTGTGTTGTCATATCGGCTTCTTTAACGGGATTTTTGTCAACGGTGTTGACTATAACCTGCTTTCCAATGTTTCTAAAATATTCCTTTCTGAAGCTAACTGATGCCCTTCAGTTCTGCTGCGTAGTGTCGAAATTCGAACCCAACCACGAGCATACCATCGACGAAAACCCAAAGATCTGGTTCGAAGACAATGGTCCCCTTGGTGAACAGCTCCCTCCCAACGACGCACATATCCACCCCTTGCAGTGAAAGCTAGCACTGTCGAGTTTCTGGTGAGGACAAATAGTGCCAGAACTACAAGCTAAAGCGAGAATGAGACCCAGGCCTAGTCGTCAAACAAACGGTGTGAGGATGGTGCGCTGTGCTTAAAAAAATCCCGCTTTTTGAACAAATCGGATCTTTTCTGGTGCTCTCCACGATTCTGCGTGAAATAAGTTGAGTAGGTGAAATGAACGATATAGAATGAGTGGCGACAAACTTGGTATTTATGTAAAATTTGTGCAGTCATGTGTGGAATCATTTACGTTTCCCAATTAGATTTGTACTTTCGATTTACCACCAAGCAACGGATGATTCATTTGGTACCGGGTGCATAAACAGCTGCAAAACACTGGGTGTACTGATTGATTTTTCTAAAATATTCTCTTGAAAGAAGGTCATATATATTAGTTACAGAGATTTTAGCACACGTCTCATGGGCTTATCCTTCAGTGGGAATTAACTGTGTAGAAGTCCGCGTTTTATGAAATCGTTTCTGTTCTATCCTCTTATTGGCGAACCTTGAAGGCTGCGCAACCCAGCAGTTAAATGCGGTATCAACATGTATCGGTGAATGAGACTAGTTCATCAGAACTGTGACCTACAAAACAACGTCGAAAGTTTAATCACTCACTTCATACGTCAAATCAAGTTACTTGGCTCCAGGTTTATTGTACACGGTTCATTCGTCCCATCAACAAGAGAATTAGTTTTATTCAGGTGCTAAAAAACATGTGGAAGCCCCATATTTTTCTTAGAAATATACACGCACGCGCCCGATTAGTTGTAGGAAAATGCTTTGCTGGATAAATATCTTCCTGATTATGTACAAGTCCAAATAACGACTGTCGCCTCTATCCTGAAAACAGTGTACAAATATTTCGTTAATAGGCAACTTAAAGGTTACGATTGTTACCAAATTATAAGTACAGTTTCAAAGCAAATGAGTGGGAATCCGGTAAAAACGGTGCTCTTGAGTGAGGCACATAAAGTGGTTGAACGAGAACTCCCGCATGATTACATCCGTGGACTAGTCGAAAGCAAGTAGTGCATCAACGAAGACGGGCTATATTGTTCACTGTCAGGTTTAACGGTTTGAAACCAACCCCAAACATCATACGGTGATGTAACAGAAAGTGGGATGGCTGAGCTTTGGCTTGTATTGTTCTGACCGCATCAGTGTCGAATCCCCGTGAACGTCAACTTGAGAAATATGACACATTCAATGGGCAGTTAAAAGGGCTGGAAAGGCCCATGTACTTTTTCCCCTTAGGTGATACCATTTGGAATTCGAAGGTGCGAAAAATTTTGAAATAAAGACGGTTCCACTCATTTGCAAAATAATTTGGTTTTTCGAGAGACTTACCTAGAAGCCAGTTGAACCTCCCGCTTGTGATGTTTCCAATAAACCGAATAAACAGACAAGTGGAACCGTCTTTATATTTGTAATGCACTACTCATAAGGTTGCTAAAACGAAGGGCGAAACCGGTCTTGGGCTGTCGACGAAATTTCAGCAACCTTATGAGTAGTGCATTACAAATATAAAGACGGGTCCACTTGTCTGTTTTGTTTTTGGCTGTAGGTCTGCTAAATAGCTTAATGACTGCACACATGTTGGGCGTAATTATCTGCGTTTGAAACGTGCACAATGTCGGAAGCTCTCAGCTGCGTTTCAAGGATTGAGCTGTAGTCCTTATATCACGCGAGTTGCATTAACAGCTCCAATTCGAAGTGACTAACTACTTAGGCAGTTATGTAGGCTAGTGTCTAGCTGTCTTTGGCAACAGTCTTCGGATTTCGGACGCCACAGGCCCTCTGCGAGATACAGATATGCAACACAAAATGATGTCTTGATCATATATTTGCAGGGATTGTCAAGAACTAACTGAAAAATGCATCACTTGGAGAACTAACTCTTTTACTGAGTACTAAATTTAATATGACCTTACAGGCGGGGTTCCTTCAAAGAGCGTCCTCCGACTATTCCACCATGATCGGCGAAAACTTTGGGGGTGGTTTCACCTACGGAACCTCCCTGAAAAGTAGAAATCTCCATTCTAAATTGAGTAGGGATCCAGTGAAGTACCCCAATCTATCGGGAGGACGGAGCGAACCCACAAGTAATCAAAATATAAATGAGGAAACGAAGGTCAAGGAAGAGGAAAGCCCATTGAGATCCTGTTTTCCATTCTAAATTGAGTGGTGATCCAGGGGAGGACGGAGCGAACTCACAAGTAGTCAAAATATAAATGAGGAAACGAAGGTCACCGTGAACTCCCTTCGAACCGGTCACTGAAGACTGACGTACTTTAATATGACTTGGATGAGACAAGATGAATCGTGGCTTTCTGCCCAACGCGGTTTTATTTGCGCTAAAATATCTCATCACGCATATCACACATCAATTCTGGAAATCGATCGCAAGGAGGATGCAGGTTCATTGCACTCGTGCCCACATACTGGCTTCAATGTGTCAAATCACACTTGCATATCATGTGAAACTGTCCATATTTCAGACCCCCTTGTCCTCCAACGATCCGTTCCGTTATGGCGCTGAATCAACTAGCCAAGTGGCCTGTGAAGTGTTTAATCGTGATTCGAGCAATTTTTAGTTAACCAGTCATTACGTCGATAACAGGCCTGATAATCTTTCTTACATGGAGTTCACGCTTCCTAGCTGATGTGAAAAGCTATCCAGAAACCTTGGCCCATTTTCGCACTACTCGTGATCAAACTGAGGACAGTAAAACGCCAGCTCCGTCATCATATCCCCGATTTACGTGAAGACACTTATCTGTATGATCAGCTTTACTCATATGAGTCTCACATCCAACTTATCCTTGGAGATACTCACAAACCAGCAATTCTATCGTTGGATAAATCGTGACTTTAATATATATGGTCGCACAATAGGCGGTTTTTTGAATGCATGCCAGTTTTGGTGGAAATCCTTTCCCAGTTGTGGACCAAAGACCACCTCTGGACATGAAGCAGTCGTTGAATGCTGCGGGGGGCAGTATTTGTCGGCCTGGTATCAATGGGCTGTGACTGGCATTCTGCGGCAGCAATGCAAAAAGGGAGTTCTTGTATATTGTGTTGTGTGTTGAGATTTGACCGCCGGTCTATAATGGCTTGCTGATGGTTCATGTCAATCATTGTCCTTCTTTCATGAGACAAGAGTGCAACAATTACTGTCAAACATCACTCGGGTGATTTCGAGGTCAGAAATGGATGGCTTTGTGATATGCCATTAGCTGGGGAAAATTTTCTTGTTTAGTCAGAAGCGGTTCGGGGGAGTTGAATGGACGACTTTATGAATTATTCCGTGACTGTATAGCAATGAATATTTTTTACCGATGATGAAGTTCATTCCCTGTTTACACTGCGCTCGTTAGTTGTCCGGTTGATGGGATACAAATGTCAGTAATAAGTCAAGGCTGAAGAACATGTGTCCCACCTCTTGGCCGGTAGCCCCGCAAATGAGTGGATGCTTTTCACGGTTCCTCAAGAAAAGCGGTAAACTAAGATGACTTGAAAATACACTGCATGTAGGATTAATGTGCGAGGTCCTGACAAGTGCAAACAACTGTCTACACAGCTCACACTTGTCCGTTACCTGTGCAGTTCTGAAAACAGCTCTACCCACAAGAACGTTTGTCTAGGTAGGCACTCAGTTTATTAGTGCACTGTTGATGATGACCATAATACAAATCATAAGGTATACGCACTAACGAAAGTTTTAGTGTAGTTGATAATGGTGAGATGCCACACGTATAAAAATAAATACAATGCAAAATGGGAGCAATTCAAAAGAGAAACTTATCGTCTGTGAGAGTTCTTTGGCGAAAGTCCGGAGGACGGGAACGTATTTCCTCCTCGGTATGGCTGCTGCACGTGTTCCATAATTGTCCATGGACTTGTGGAGAGTGGTTGACTTCCTGCTCCCTGCGCACGCGCGAGTCTGTGTGTGTGCTGACTGTGTTCGGTTCCCTTACCTGTAGGTCCGTTGGCGTGCACGTGGGTGTGTCAGGACATGAGTAGTTGCTACGCTCACTGGACGGTACGGCCAATCAATGTCCGATGAGTCACCTCAATGTGACGTGGTCCGTGAGTATTAAAAGGACAAGTCTCTTGATCCAGTGAGCGACGGTGAGCTGAACAATCAAGTATGTGGGTGACCGGGTAGCTACAAGTTCTTTAGGTAAGTCTGCAGCCTGTCTGGCGTGCAAGATGCCCAAGAACGTAGACAGGGACAGTAATGCCATTGGTAACCATTGTATCCACAGTGGATCTTGCAAACTGAGGGACCAGTGGATATGTGAAGGACAGAACATAAGCTGACATAGTACATCTTTCCAATTTATACTGCTGTTGCCAAGGTTGCGCTAAATTCTCCGAATATTTATGTTATTTCAAGTTTTCGGGTGTAAAACAATGCTGTAGATTGGAATTGCTCCCCTACGCACAAAAATTTAATCACCCGAATTCAGCGCGTTATTTTTAAACTCCAAAGGGCTCTTTTGTCCGTTTGTTTTTGTTTTTTCAACATGGCCTGAATGGTGGTCTGAAAACGTGTATGTTTGCACAATAAGAGAAAATTTGTTGTGCATCTCTGTCTTACGTGAACATCTAACAGCTGATGATGGAAAACGCTTGATGGTGAATGTAGTGTAATTTGTTTTGGCGAATGAAAAATGAATAAGGACACCAAGATATTCAGTATCCTGTACAAAATCTTGAGTACTGAGATTATAATTACCGACTGTGAAAGTTTCTCAACTTGGAGTCGCAACAAAAACCGCATGAGCACTTCATATATTGTTCCTGTATATTTATGCGTTTGGACAATGTATAGCATTCCGGTTCAACAAAGTCCTACAACATTTCATTAATCAGGTTCATAACAAGTCTCTTAACTTCCTTTGAACGGCAGCGGAAACTTAACTGACGTGGAGCAGAATCTGAAGGCAAAAACTGATAGTGGGAACCGCATAAATTTGGGATGTGGTTGGCTAGCGACCTACCAATTACCGGGCACGCTTTCTGGCGTATGAGTAACCGAATTTGCTTCGAAGTATGAACTACTACTACAACAAACAGCCACAACAGACACTATTTCAGCGAGGTAGAAAACTAAGGTCATTAATGATAATGACTATAACCATTAGTTGATCTTTTAGGTAGATTCGCATTAGATAACCTCCAGAGCTCGGCCGACGAATCACATGCTTTGCCCAGGGAGATGTAATCGAATTGATTCCACATCCAGGTCACCGTTTTTTTGTCTGCAGGTAAAATTTATTCTTGAACCTCTTATTTAATTAAATAGTACATGAGAACAGAAAATATACCCAAGCAATCTAGTGCTAAGAATAGTTTTGACTTTTCACAATAACATAGACTCGACTGGATCAAGGAGTAATCAAGATAGTGACACAGTTGTCATTAACTCCGAGTGATTTACTTTTGAAATTTCCACGTGCAGGATATCCTCTGTCTTTGATGGTGTCTGCAATAATACGACAGTCTCCTTAGAGGAGTAATTCATCCAGAGTTTAACAGTAACTGTCATTCGAACTCCTGGCTAATGTTACCGGGACAATTAGATCACCGCAACCTAGATGTCTATATTTCTGATAAGGCAACGGAGAGCTGGGTGGTGGATCAGCTATGTCTAGACCAATGAATCGTGGGTTGTGGAATAAACCTTATTTGGCTTCTTCACTCAGATTAACAGAAAAAATAAATCGGTTCACGTTCATCCACCCAAAGCGGCTGATCTCTTTAACTCGTGTTCATGTAGATATTCTACTCACTGTTTTCCAACAGATTCGAATGCTTTGAATGCTATTCGACGGAATCCATATCCCTAAACACAGCAGGGTGAATACTACTCAGTAATCGATCCTCACTGGCCTAGCAGAAACGAAGCCAACTCCAGTTCTAAACTAACCTACGTAGGGTGGAACATTACGTAGAGTGTGAACGGTGAACATATATTGGTGACTGAATTTAGGTCTCATTATACAGTCGAAGTGTATCCATGCTGAGTAGCTGAGATGCAGCCCGCACTTGTTTCATTCTTGCTAAGGTCCATTGGAACTGTGCATCTATGGCACTTGTTGAGGGGTTGAACCAGTCACTTCCGTCTAGCAGCTGTTTAACGACGAGGTGAGTAGAGTGTAGTCAGTTACAGTCAACCACTTTTCTTGATTCACTGTTGACAGGCTTCTCGAATTAACCGTTTTTCAACAACCCATGAATAAATCAGAGCAGATATCTTTTATGTGATGGAATTTGCTTTCCGCCGGCTTAAATTTCATTGGCTGTGACGGTATCTTACGTAACCTTTGCAAGTCCAGCAGAACGAGTTGCCTTAAGTGAACGTAAATATATGGGAAATGGACTATGCTGAAATAGCAACCACCTAACCAAAGCAGCTAGTTCGATGCATGCAGCTTCAGCAGTTGGAGGTGTCGTACTACACAAATGGCTCGAGAACCCATTAAGTTCCGTCCTGGCCATAAGCGCTTCCGAGGTGAAATGGTAGATCGATGCATGCAGCTTCAGCAGTTGGAAGTGTCGTACTACACAAATGGCTGGAGAACCCATTAAGTTCCGGCCTGGCCATAAGCGCTTCCGAGGTGAAATTATTTCACAAACTTTTGGACCACCCGATAAGGTAGCATGAAGCTATTCCCAGTCCAATTTATTGAGCGCAACTAGGTGATCGATAACACTGATGTTGTACTCTCTTCCTCTAGGAAGTGAGTGACTTCCGAAGGTTTCATCGGAGGATGTGATTCCTTGTGTCAGAATGACCAGCATTAGCCATAAACCACACTTTTTCGCTGGTATTTTTTAGAAAATTTCTTAAGCGTGACATAGAAGGTGCCTTTCATCTGAGGTAACCGATCTTTCAGCAGTGTTACCTTCAACCTTGTTCTTAATGACCAATCAGGCTGTGTTAGCATCAAAGTCTAACGTATCGGTCGAGCCAAATCAAGTTGGGTAACAAGAAGCGTTTCAGTGTGTTAACTGTGCTTGCGATATAAATCATTTAGAGCAATATTGTTCCAACTTGTGTGAGTCAGTGACATGAAACATGGGAATAAATAGGGTGTTTGAGAAAACAGAGACTAAGCCTCGTTTATGATGTTCTTCAACTGAATGTGCTGCACACGTGCCACCTCATGTTTTAGTTGATACGATATTCAGCAACCTTGTGAAAATATACTGTGGCATCTAGAATGTCCTACCAAATGAAACATGAGGTGTCCCGTGTGCAGCACATTCATTGGAGAACATCCTAAATAAGAGATTCATTTGAGTCTCTTGTAAAAACCAGACTGATTTGCAAATGAGTGTATTTCTCGAAAACAGTACAATGTGGGTTCAAGTAGAATATAATTTTGACGGAAACTCGGGGACTGCGCCTACCTGATGAGCGCCAAGAAGGGCAAAACCGTTCGGGACTGTCGAAGAGTTTTCAGCAACTTTGTGAATAGTTTTCTCTATGAAGAGAAGGCAACCCTGTTGAAGGAGACTGTGCATAAGGCTTCTGAAGCCATTCTGCAGTCCGTGAGCAGTTTTGCTCTAATTCTTGTACATGAAGTAGGCACACTACATGCGATACATTCAACTTTATGTTCTACTCGAATCACAACTGAACGAAATTCGTAGAAAGCACTCTTTTGCAAACCAATCTGGTTTTAAAGAGGAAGTAAAGTACATCCTTCCAGTGAACCTCTTGTTAACGATTTTTTCTAACCCACTGCGGCGTTCTCGCTGAGTGAGGTGGCAAATGTTCCGGAATCTCATCCAGTTCACAAGGAGCAGTCATTGTTTGGATACCTAATGTTCATTTTAGCTTCATTACTGAAATATTGTAACTGAGGTACAGGTCTCCTTGGCAGGTACACCTATGAGCAGCCAAGTGTGTTCAATGAGTAACTGCAGCAGTGTGGTCGGTATATAGACGTAATTGTACTTTTCAATAATACCACCAGTCCAAGTGACGTATCAAAAAATGTTAGTTCATTTCGCATGCTTTTGCAGAACGGGTTCGTACTCAAACCATACGGTGTACGGAACTGACAACCAAACAACATACATATGACAAAAGTATGTTTGAATTCAACTGCGTCCTTCGAAAAGCCTTACTGATCCGAGATATTGGCTCCCAAGTGGGGGACGATTGTTCTAGAGGACGCTAGTACCTGCCTTTTTCGTGATGAGTGGATGACTATTTTATTTCACGTCCAGGATGACAGCATCGGTTCAAGGCTGGAGCACAATCTTACATGGATCGCAATGAGGCTTTTAAACAATCACAGAAACCCCATTGTGGGGTATTTTCTAGTGTCAAAATTACGTCCTTAGATCTTGCAACAAAAACAAGACGTGCCTCCCCATTAAGCGTTTTAAGGACTACTGCACATACCTTTGCATATATTTCTGATGTTTAGTTTGCAAGGCATGCGGACCCGAATTTCTGTCAAAATATCTTTTGTCTGTTTTGAAGTGTGCACCAAAATCTTACTACTCGTGAGTAGTCAGGAATGCTTCTCATTCTATTCATTACCAGTGGGAAACAGGCGAGTCTTAAATCATTCACAAATCATTGGCAAGTATAGCGTTCTTGTCGTTAGGTCCTATCAGGACTCCTCAGTTGGTTGTTGCATTTCTTCTCAAGATCACAAAATTTGAATCCGACTGATTCAATATCCTTCCCAAACCTGGACTTAAGTTTATCTCAACCGGCGTGCCTTGGATGAATAAACTCTTGTATCATTGAATAAATGTTTAAGGAATAACCTTGGGACTGCTATATTTCAGTGCACATGAACGGATGGTCCTTAGTTTCGGAAAGATATGAAGCCTTATGCACAAACATCTGTCAGAACATATTTGTAGTTCGATGGTTCTGACTATGGCACTTCTATGTCAGAAACTGAAAAAGAAGATCCTCGAATGCATGCCCTTTGTTGTTGTTTACTGTTGAGATGTATGTGTGCACCTCCTGTTTACTCTTGTGAAACAGGGCCAGCGGGCCACTCTAGAGGTGGATACCAGGATGCAGTTTATATTGGAGTTGTAAGAACTAACATCTCTGTACCAGCGTTCCTTGTGACTATGTAGCACCTACCGAATGACGACACAGCATTACCTATCAACCAATACACCACAAAATTAGATTCAGAATGTTTTGTAATTCACTACTCATAAGGCTGCTGGAAACTCTTCGACAGCCCCGACCGGTTTTGCCCTTCTTGGCGCTCATCAGGTAGACGCAGTCCCCGAGTTTCCGTCAAACTTATGTTCTACTTGAACCCAAAGTGGGCTGATTTTGACAAATACACTCATATGCAAACCAATTTGGTTTTCACGAGAGACTCAAGTGAATCTCTCGTTTATGATGTTCTTCAACTGAATGTGCTGCACAAGGGCCGTCTCATGTTTCAGTTGGTATGAGATTCGAGATATCGCAGTAAATTTTCATAAAGGTAACTACTCACAAGTTCGCTGAAAACTCTTCGACAGCTCACGACCAATCTCGCCCTTCTGGAGGTTCATCAGGTAGGCGCAGTCCCCGAGTTTCCGTCAACTTTGTGTTCCACTTGAAACCAACTTGCACGAAGTTAGCCTGGAAACGTCAAATCCGAGAGATTCAGCTGGGTTTCAGGTGAGTCTCTCGAAAAACCAAATTAGTTTGCAGATGAGTGTATATTCGCTAGATTCAGACTGCTTCGCACAGAAGAAGCAGTTACTATCTACCGTAATGGATTCTACGCTTTGCACAATCCCTGCTTTTATCACAGTCTAAACGAACTAACTCACGCTTGACAGATTGACACTTGCATACAGAAGGAAAAAGGGGGCCAATCTTTATCCTCATCCACTGACCGCCATGAATCGTGCAGAAAAACAACACCTTTTGAACAGGTCACCGGGTCATGTCGTTGTCAAACTAATTCGTTTGGATTTATTTCAGCATTTTGTTCAAAATAGTTTTGCGTTGTGATGATTAGTTCACCCTGATTATCGTACATTTAAACAGCACATAAAGATGCACTGAAACAGCCTCTTCATATACAAATATTTTCAGTCCATATGTGGACATATTGCCCATAATTATTTTCTAATCTGCAGCAGTTTATCGTTGGCTCGCAGTCCACTCATAATCTCTGTTCCTAGTTGGTGTCCTTCTTGAAACTAAGTAGGACCTCACTAGACCGTGTTGTTACTTATCGTCCATTGTCTTAGATATTTGGGTCTAATGTGAATCTCATTCTCCGATTTTGGAGAAACAGTAACTGGCATTCCGAAAAAGAGCTCCAGAGAGTAAATAAGTCTTTGTCAACATTCTCCCATAGTTCGTCAAGACACTAAACTAATTTACCCTAGGATTTGTTCCAATCAGCCTTGCAACCTTGTCTGAACGCAGAATTATGTTTACTTCGTTCCAACAAAGTTGTTTTCTGATTACATCTGGTGGAATCAGCCATATCATAAAACATGGCTTCCTTGAAAAACAACAACTGATGAACAAAAGATCTCATGGAAGTTAAAACAACCAGTTGAAGATGTTGGACAATGTCGTGTTACTTACGAGATCGGCTGAAATGTTTATCACCCGGATGCCACGTATCAGTAGCTATCCGATCACCCAATGTACAATAGCCTGTTCGAGAATCCCTGTTACCTTAGCAACTGCAGCATGACACTGAGAGGAATATAAAGCCAGTTTGTCTTATCCTTTGTGCATTAACCGCGTGTCTCTCAATCAATCCAAGCAGTCCAGAATGCACCACCTACTGGTTTATATCATTGTCTCAATGCACGTTCAAAGCTGTCTGAGCAAGAAAACCCCGATTTTACTTCCTGACCTTACTGCGGACTTTTGTCACGCAAACAAATTGTGTGCGGTTCGAGGCACAGGTAATCGAGTGAATTTTCTGGTCGGCAGAAAAGCTTTTGCAACAGCGAATATGGCCAAAAAACACGTACAATTTATTTGGACAAGTTTCCACAACTTTTCGCCCGCGGAAACCTTCAATTCGTCGGACTGGTATGATGCTGATCCACGAAGAAAGCTGGCTATGGATATCAGAACCAAATTTAGATGGTCCACACCACCGACTATGCCTGACAAACCTGTCATTTTGGCTCAGGTTATAAAAAACCGGTTGCTGATTCCCATCCAAGTTGTTCAGCCGTTGAGATTTAATGTGGCGTGCGAACATTATTTTGAATCAGAACATATTTTTATGCAAGTCAGATTTCAGCAATGTCCGAATGAAAAAGACACAACTGCAACTGTGACAAATTCAATTACTGAATCTTGTTATGATGAAGCGATAACTGCAACAGTTATGGTTTGTGTTAACAAGTAAGATCAACTTGTGAGTTAACTTGGCAGTTTGTCGAACTTTCAGTAGGTCGGGTGAGTCTACTGGTGGTTGATCCGGTGACTGTTGCTAGCTGACTAATCGACCATTGAACAGCTACTGAGTTAGGTTGGCTTGAGAACATCATTTATAACTTTTTGTCGTGTCTGACTATACAGAAGAGGCATTTTATGTGAGCCTCCTGTGTGCACATGTCACAAATTCGTGCAGATTTATTTGTATTACTCCGTGTAATCTTGCAGCGATTCAGTTCATTTACTATTCTCCTCAGTTATGAGAGGTGTTTTATGTTTCTTGGTTTGAATGGTACACGATAGAGACATAAAGGCGCAAAGGAAGTTTGGGTGGATTCACCAATGAATCGCCTCGGGTAAAGCCATTTTGAACTCATCACTTGGGCGTGTTCTCCGCAGTCCAATTTGTCTGCATCTAAGTGTGCAACAATCACTAACCTGACATGCTGAAGTGACAGTTACGACATGAGATGCGAGAGCTATACGTGGTGGTAATTGACAATGAGTATTTGACATGATGTCTTTTGACAGTGGTGACAGATTTTCTTCAGAAAATATGAGATAAACCTCAATTTTTCGCCCGTATGTTTATTATTTACCTTGAGACCGACCGCACCGAAAGTGTGATACGTGAGCTCTCTAATCTGGTTGATATATCACTCTAAATTCAGTAATTGCCAGGATGACTGGATCAGTTGGTTGATTTATTTCCAAAAGCAAGATGGGGACACCTATTCGCATGTGCCAAGACATTCAATCGTCACGAACCGAAAGTGAAACGCAAGGGGAAATGTCCTTTAAAAAAGTCTTTTTGTATGTTTTACTGTAAGATAGCCCAAGAGCCGTTTTGCCTCTGTTTTCTTATTTCATTCTAGTGCACAAAGGCCCAATTTCAGTTTATTCCTAATAACCGTTTGGTTTTGCCCAGTTAACGCAAATTGTTTGCGTATTTCTGCTCTGTTGAATTAGAAAATTCACCCGGTGATTTCTGTGAAATAGTCCTCCCCTATGGCGGCTTCTTTGTAACCTTGCAAGCTCCCAAAGAGAGCTTTTAATTCGAATGATAATATTAAACTGATCTGTCTTGGACAAACGTGGTAGTGCCTGCTCCCTTTCAATAGGAGCTAACTAGATGACTGAAGAAGGTGCAGCAGTTACCTTGACAAAACGTGGTCTTCGACATCATTTGCGATTGGTTTTATGAAATCATCACTGTCCTTGGACTGACGAGCTACGTTATACAAATGTTTCGAATGCAGGTATTATTGAAACGATTCCTTAAAATCCGCAAACAATATACTGATAATCAGAGGAAGAACGCCTTGGCTACATCGTTCATCAGAGAAACTGAACACTTACGGACTATTGGACAGAGGAGTGAAACTCTCGTTTGCATATTGGTTACAAAACTGAATATCCATCTTCTCCTTAAACACGTCTTCCTGAACCTTCCTGGAAATTCATTCACTGTTACTCAAATGCGAGCAAATGCTACAAAGCAACTACACAAATTCCGTAACATATCTCACTTTTCAAGAGACGCGAAGCGGACTTATGAGAAAAATATACTACTCGCATGCCTCACCAGTAGTATCCACCGTTACGCCAGCTTTGCCTTGTTTTTGGATCTCAAGTTGGTGTAGGCTTCGTAAGCACGGAAACTCAGCCCTTGACTTAACAGAAGTTTGGCTCAATGTTTTCTCCTGGACCCATGCGCACAATAAAGCCAACAGTGAAGACTGTTGCCATGCATAGCATATGACGTACTTTCGCATAATGTGTGGTCGCCTCTAGATCCCCATATTAACTACATTTGAAAAAAATCACATTTGATGTCATCGAAGAAAACCCTCGAGGCGGCCTACCTGGTGCATGTTGTGTGGAAGGATGTCACTGTGTTATTGACAATGATGACTTCGTCGGAGTTCCATTCACAAGAAGCTCATCGTGCATTTTGGATAAGTATACTAAATTTCCCCATCCTCAACTTCAAACCTCAAGACCGAGAGCTTGTGACTAGATTACATCAGCTTGTTACACCAAAACGTGATAGAGTGATTCGGAATGGAACCACGACACTGGTTCCATTTCTTTGAACAACTCTTTTTAGTGTGGATCACGCCGATAAAAGTAAGTGCATTCTACTGTATATGCCAATTCAATGGTCCAAAGTTCGTCCATTTTTGCTAAAAGGTTTAAGATCCGAAATTTTCTATTCTTCTCTCACTTTACAAAATGCGTATGAATTTGCACGGCCTAGACTTATCGATGTCTCTCAAAAGCTACTTAGAGCGCACGTGCAGATTTCCTATTTTGGCATCCCCCATAGTCTTTGCTTTGACAGTGGAATAGTGTGTTTGTATTGTCTGTTTGCTTCTGGTGCAATCGAACTATAGTCTCTTTGAGGCCAACCTAGTGTTCTATCTTGTAATCTGTTCAAGTAACTGAATCCCATTGTGGAAACCAGGAGTTCAACAGTTCAGCGGACAACTGTGAAATTTTTTCGACCTACAAGTGTACAGGATGAAGGAACATTCAGTTTAGTGTGTGTGCAGGTGCAAATGACTTGACTGGCTGATCACGGGTTCGTTAAATCATGACCTCTTAAATGAAAGTTAGCGAGAAAATCAGTATTGGCCTATCTTATTGACTTTGCTACTTTGAATGCCTCCAGTTTCAAGTTTGCAAATTTCTTAGCTGTATACAACCAGATTATCCAAATTTCCAACTTGAATTTCGTCCTTGAAGCAAGGCTGCTGATAACTATACTGCTTTTTTATCTTTATTTGGAATCCTCAGCAGTGCACATCTCAAGAAACTGGAAGTTTCGAACCAGTGAACTTCCGGCCAGTGGTTGACCATTTAATCGTTCAATCACGAGCACCTTAACAGTGGGATTAGTTCTCGGTTATAAAGCTATAGCACCGCTCTTCCTTCAGTCAAAGAAACCATATCGCATGGTCAAGTAATGACTGTCTCCTCGAATAACGGTTTTACAGCTGAAAGTTTTACGCCTCTTGTGAAACCGTTCCTTCTCCACTTATACACTGATCATAGTTTGAGGGGATTTCGTAATTTACAAAGGGCATTTTGTCCTGACAGTACTGCCGCTTGAAAATTACAAAATTTATTCACATTACGAGCTTTCCAAATTTTTTGAAACTTTCAAGATTCATTCTAGATAGCATTCGACATAGTTTTCCCGCGTTTTTCATACTTACAAATGCCAGCCATCCTCGAAATTTCCAAATAGATGATGTGTTTTGGAGGTAGACGTTGAGCGACCCGGAAGGAAAAGCATGTAAACTGTCACTGGCTGAATGTGTACTCTTCTGACAGCTAACAGTAAACTGAAATAAATTTGCAGCATTCTTTTCACAAATACTCCTCCGTTCTTCCCTTTTTTCCTCACACAGATGTGCGCACAACGTGCATTGTCGTTCTGTCTACTACAACGGAACATCGGGGAAATGTATCTCTATCCTATACGTCCGTGCTTACTTACCGGATCACTATCGTGAACATTTGAAGATCTGGACCTGCTTCCGAAAGGTCTAAATGAAGGCGGTGACATGTCCTGTAGAACAAATGCTTGAACGAATTACAAATGAACCTTGTTTCTGAAGGCACTTGAGACTTCTACCGGTGTAATATAGGAGATCAGGTTACAAAGATGTGGGGGACTGCCAGATCGGACAGATTAGGCAGTCGATCAATAGTCCTTTATGTGGCCCAGGCTTGGTTCGCCTTTGACGTGTTCCTTTGCAGGGTGATCCTTTTTCAGATGGTGTGTCAGATCTATTTCCTTGCTCTGCTGCTAAATGAAAAGCCAGATTTTGGTTCGTAATGTGTTGGAATATTGGTAGCTTGGGTGTATTGGTTGGTAATTGATCAGGTGGCTGTTGATCTGTTCGCCGAGCTTGGCAATCGATTTGCAAACGTTTCGTCACCATTCGAGGAGACATCTTCAGTGCGCTGAAGATTTTGGTTCATTCGTATTTTTCGACCTCTTCTGACATTTTCAATCTTTTCCGCTGCTGTACAGCGCATTTTTGATTCACCTAGCACTCCGATACAGTAGTTGTTCGATTCTCACTTTGGATACTGATGGCCAGCTTACCCGCACCAGTCACATCCTTTTTCAATCATTCGATTAGCGCAATGGGCTTTTGGAATTTAGTTGAATTTGTTTGGTCAACAAAAAAATAATACTCTAAGTTGAATCACATACTGAATGCATTGGCAAATACTTGGTTTATCCTTGAAGCATTCTCCTCAACGGAGAAGACCTGACGACTGATGAATCGCAATGTAGCGGATTTACTGATCCTTCTATGCTGACTAATACTAAGCTTGTTTATCCTTGAAGCATTCTCATCAACGGAGAAGACCTGACGGCTGATGAATCACAATGTAGCGGATTTAATGATCCTTCTATGCTGACTAATACTAAGCAGCGGGGCGTAAAATGATCGATAGAACCTAATCGGACACCCGATAGAGTGTGTGCTAAGAAACAATTCACTGAAATTATTAGCTGCGACGAATTTCTTATATTTGTCTTGGAGGGGACGCAGGCTGCAAAGAAAGGAGACTTTTTTCTACATAGATTGCAAATGGCTAATCCATTTTGGATTTCCGGGGTATGAGGTAACGTAATTATTGTACATATACTGTTTCTAAATCCAGTACAGAAGAAAACGTATGAAGAAAATAGCTTTTCCACACAGTTTCGCGCGCTTTTTACGGAAACGTTATGCCAGACCGTTGGTAGCCATTAAAAATATGAATTCTGCGCCCTAAGTAGACTTTGAGTACACCAAACAAGCTTTAGCGAAAGTGAGACGTCTACGGAGATTATACAGTTTCGAATGCATACCATGAATGTTAAATCTTTATGTAGGAGTTTTTTATTCAAACTGTGTTTTAGGAAAAATCTCGGTGTGCGTCCAACGATAGGTTCAAATAATTAAGGTCAAAGCCCCAGTGTCCCTTTTGTCGTTAGTGAGCGAAGATGTAAGAATCTTGGATTCACCCAACTTGTACTCAGCCCAAAGGAAATGAAGAACTAAAAACGAAAGCAAAAAATCTAGCAAAAGAATGCGTAAATGGGTTTCGCGACTTGGGAGAAAGCCTATTGGAACGATTCAAAAGATTTTTCAGAAACGCAGTTTTACCCACTCGGTGATTGAGCTTGCCTTTGCAGAACAAGTTCCACAAAGCCATCCTGGTTTGCTTTGTTGCTCCAGAGTTTCTTAAACCTGGAGCGTTCGCGGTGTTTAGGAGACCGGAATGTGTAGCGGTGAGCGGTGTCGAGGCTTAGGCTTAAATTCATAGTCGGCACTTGCTGGCCTGAAATGGGGATTAGACGGTGGTCGCAAAAGACGGCGATAACCTGATTAGTCTGTGCTGTTGTAGCTGCCGCGATTTGGGACTGAATTGTTCGACAAAATCTGGATTACTTAGCGGTGTGTAGCTGCACGTTGTTCATGCTTTCCATACAATTACATAAGAAATTTCGTGCAGATTCGTGCGAATAGGAGGTGTTTACTGCATTTCCTGTAAACACAGTTTCGAAATGTTAGCCGGATGATCAGTGGCTTTATGGAATCGACGACACCCTCGTGGATTTGCAGTTGTCATTGGCCTAATGTATGCAAAATTATAAACTTGGTGATATAGGTCACGAAAGGCCTATGACACATCCGGCTGTAGAAGAGAATCAATTAACAGCGATACGCCAAGGGTAGCTTGTAAGAGGTAGTGTGCTTGGTATATACAAATCCAGAGAAAACACGGAATAAAACACATAGTATTCTGTGAAGCAGTTGATATGAAAGTGAAAGATATGATAAACAATCATGTTAGTTTTCAGTCCATGGAAATCCCAAGGTGGAGCCAAAAATCTTTCTTTCGTTCTTTTGTCCGTCGCCGGTGCAGCTACGTTCATTTCTGAAATTGGCGATATGCGACAAGTCCGTTTATTTGTATTGGAGGTTCGAACTGGGATAGACAGATTGATGGATCGATACAGAGAGTAGAGGTCTTCACGGGTCGGTTTTGTTCTTGTTGTTCAGCGGCTGTCGTTCAGCTAAAAGCCACAAATGAAAAAAGGGTGTAGCACTGCTTTTTAAGTTATCAGCGCGGAGTGGTCTGGAGCTTTTTTGCAATGCATGACAAAGGCTTTCGCTGAGTGTCCTCCGAATGACAGATGGACACACGTTTCGTCATTCAGAGAAAGGTGCCAGTTCAACTACCACTGTGTTGCAGCGTCTACATCCACTTAGAGGGCACTGGCATTTGAACTCCGGGATTTCAAGTCGTCCGCGAAAAGTAGACATGGACTTGCAGGAATATCTGAAAGGTCGTTGACGTATATCAGAAACAGTAGTGGAGAACTCTGATGGGGGCCAGCGCCGGAGAAGAGTAGATCGAGTTCAGTTTACCATGGCATGATTTCCCTGATGGGAACGTCTTGATCCAGTGAAGGATTTTCCCTTGAATCCCGTGAAGTTTGAGCTTGTGGAGCAGTGGGACGTGTGGAACTCGATAAAATGTCTCTATAAATTTGAAAAATGTGGCATCCGATATGAGTTTTTCGTCCTTGGCTTGGGTTAAGCTGTCCATGCGCACGAGCATGTTTGTCACGTATGAATGGCTTGAAATAGTAGGCGGTGGTGGTAAGAGTTCCAGACGAATGTTGGGGCCAAATGTAGATAAGGTTCATGGATTAGATAAACGATGAGCAATTAGTGTGATCCTTCATGAGGTTGGAGTGTAAAGCTTGATGTGCGTTCACGGTTCAAAAGACCGCGGTTGAATCGTAATTGCCTAAGCAGCTGGCAAGTCCGACCGGGCGGTTATCTGGTAGACATTTTTGGTGGAATGAATAACACGTATTGGAGTGTGCTGGGGCTCAAAGAATGTTAGAAATTCACCGCAAACAGCTTTTGGAGCTATTTGGTAATGCTCATCCAGAAAATTGGTCAGAGAGCTTAATAGGAAGACAAGTAACCAGTTAGGAACCACGGTGAACAATGATATACCGTTTTGGGATAGAGATAGCTTTCTGATATTCCGGGCAGAATGTGGTACTAGCTCTCTCTGTACGTCTGGAGAACTTATTGCTTTCAAGTATTAAGGAACAGGAAAACTTGAGGTGCATGGACGTGCTGCGTGTTCAAACGACGGGTTGACCGCTGCACGGCGCAGTTACAGAAGAAGAGGAAGGGCCTTGACCTGATTGTACGAATGGCGTCAGAAGCGTTACACCACGTCAGCTTACATGGAACAATACGTCTAGTTTGCTATAATTGATGCTTCAGTTTCGGAGGAGGATTTTCTAATGCTGGATACAACCAAGGCAATGTGGGGAAGGCCTTTGACTGTCGGGCATACTGCTAAAAGGATAGCTTTTAACCGTTCAGTCTTTTGCATTTTCAGGGTTGGTTGCTGTGGAGAGAGAAGACATAATATGAATAGGGATACATGTTAGAGGGGGATAGCTTCCACAACGTTCGACTAGCTGACACAAATGCGAACGGGCAGAAAAGACGAGCTGAGGTGATAGGTATGGTGAAATAAGAGTTAACCGATAGCTAAGAGAAGTATGAAGGTGGTTGCACTGTAGCGATGCAGGCTTTTTGGATGTGGGTTGAAAGGGATCTTTCCCCAGTGATATGATGGAAGTCTTCAGTGAGATCGTCACCATCAAAGTAAGATCGTATCGGGAGTGGCTGCCTTATTCTTCTATGTAGTGGACAGTTTTGCCTTATTCTTCTATGTAGCTGCACAGTTTGGAACTCACTGTAGAAGCAAAGATGTTTGGCAATACGTTGGCATGAAGAACGTGTAAGATGAGGTCCAACCCAACATTAAAGGCGTGGCAAAAAGCCTTAGTGTAGCATAAAGCATCGATCTGCCTTCAACATGCTGGATGTTTCCGAGTTGTAAAAACATTCCCCAGCTAGATACGTATCTTAAAATAACAGGAGCCGTTACACGAACGCAAGGATGGAAGCTGGTAAACGATGCTCGAAAATGGAGCTCTCTGTTGGTGAGATGGCTGCTATGTCAAAAGACCGAAGAACTTTTTGTTTGCCTTCAGCTATCAAACATCTGCTTTTGGAAGCAGGGGCTAAGTGAAGTCCGTTGTATTGCTCCAAATGAACACATGTGAAAACAACTGCCTGCTCGCTCACTCTATCGTCGTCCGCCCGAATCCTTGGGGGCACTTTTGACGAAGTGTGAGATCCTTTATTTTTGATGTTTGGGTTTATGCTATTCAATCTGGCGACTGTTCTGTTTACGCCTCCTTTGAACTTCAACTTTGCTACGCCTAGTAACACGAATGATCATTGTCTCCCGGCCAAAGAACACGCTTCGGCAAACAGTTACTTTATCATCTACATGTGACCAATTGGGTAAGTGGTATGTTAGCGTTTACAGGAGCAAGGCATCTGAACACTTGCTGATGATACAAATGAGAATAAATCGAATGTGGATCTTTCACTTTACTTGCATCGCCGAGCGAAAGTGGTGCACGCAAAACGAGGTGGAGATTACCAACTGTGGTTGTGCCAGTCCATCAGATGGGTGAAAATATGTTTTACAAGTCATGGCTTCGCAATTTTCAAGCGCGGACAAGCAGCATTGACAATGTATATTTTATGATTACGAGGAACCGCCTTTGGAAGTCGCATCAGGATATCATGTGTAGTTGAAGTCTTATAACCCATGGTTGCGTGCCTAGCTGGCGACAATACAAACGTTGCCATGATGAACGCCAACTGGTGGCTCCATTTTTTGGCTATCTAGCCGCTCCCTGGGATTTATTATAGTTCACTGAACGCATGCGCTCTGATGCGAAAGGTTTTTCTACCGGGATGGTGGTAATTCACATTGAGATATGTGAAAGCGCCGCATTATATCCGGACAGGTAGCGCATAATTGAGGATCGGTATCGCTCATAAATATGCATATCCTCAACGATATCATACGACACATCTAGTCGTCTCTGATGATTATAATGCACGCAAGGTGAAGTGCTACTACGCCCAAATTCGGTGAACGAACCTATCTTGTTTGGTATGTCCGACGGACATGACGGTTCCAAACGCCATTCGTGGATCCGCATGGATTGATTTAATATTGGAATTAACGTAAATGCATCTACAGTGTTTCTAACATAAACGGACCGCAGTTGTTTTCCAAATGAGAGATAGCATACAGTCTTTTATTTGAATACGTACGTGCTGGTTGCTACGCCTCGCTGAATTCAGGATTTCTTGTTTGTCTGGTCAATCCGATATACGTACGAAAGTTAATTCTCACACATGGGATGTCAGGAAGTCAGAGGTATTCGACGTTCTTGAGGATGTGGCGATGACTCACATCGGCTCTGAAAGGCGCATATATGGAAGTTGATTCCATTGCAGTCACAAAACACAGAGCACACATTCGAACATAACACGCGACGCAGCATTGAGCCCCTGAGCGCAGCTACAACGTGCGCATCATGAAATCAAATCCAAGGGCACAAGTTCAGTGAGGTGCAAAACAGGTCAGGGCCATTCAGGGGAGCGTGTGCAAGCGGGCTATTCCTTCCTGTCCAGAGCTCCTGGTGAATCGTCCATGGTACCTGTAGTAGGGAGAGAGGCACACATAGGTTTATGTGATCGAAATGCAAGCACATATAGCCGAGTTTCAAAGAAGTCGATTCATGCGCAAGCCGAACTGAAGCAAATATTTGGCCGCCATGTGTCACGTGATCCATACCGTAACACGCAGCTACCCCATACGATGCCTAGCTGCTGAGCAGAGGTATCCAGCAACAGTTTCACGTGGTTCAATGTCCAGGTGGGATGAGCCTCTGCGCAGGGGACTGCTGGTCCGCGGTTCAAATCCGGGCGACGTCATCTCATCACCTTTCCACATTTCTCGTTAGAGCGTTCCCTCATAGGACACTTTTGCTGACAGTCTTGTACAGCACAGAATACGATTTACAAGGAGGAAGTTAGCTTAATATTCTGAGTGCGAAAAGCTTTGAACATGCATACATATCCAAGACTAGCTTTAAGTTTGAATCGAGATTTTCACAAACATAAATATCGATTTCTGGCCAAACTCTTATTGGGAGAGGTTATATGCGTAGTCAAAAGCACGTGTGAAGAAAGGGGGTCGGTGGAGGATAGTTCGAGGAACGTGAATAAGTTTTGTGATGTTAAGTTTACTTATTTGTTTTATAAAGGTTAAATTGTGTATATTTCACGAGGAGGGTGGACATCCTGGAGAAAATTTTCCAAGTTGTTTCATGATATTTTCTCAGTTGCACCGACTGTCCAACTCTGCTTAGTTTAGGTGCCTCAAGAAATTAACCCGTTTGTTTTTGGCTTGTGCATGAATGCAGTTTAAACGAACGCGCTCACTGGCTTGTGCACAACCAACCAATCAGAATGCTGCTTGCGCATGAAAAGCATGACGAGTTTCAAATGCGCGACAACTGGTAATCACATGTGAACCGATGGTGGTCGGTGACCTTGAAGGTTTGCTCAATTAAACAAAAGACCATCAACGAAAATCAGAGAAGAGCAAAGCTAAGAGAGGCTGGTTCCTCGTAAAGTGTTTGTGATGAACATGACTGATACTCTGTTTGTTGCTCCATTCATTATTCTCTTGTTTCAATATTCCATATGCAGTACATATTCGCCAATTCGAATACATACGTGCTGGTCGTTATGCTTCGCTGAATTCTGGATTTCTAGTTCGTCTGGTTATGGAGATATATGTGCGAAACTCAATTCTCACATTTCGGCGTCGCGATTGGAACGATTCATCATACCTGCAGAAATGGAACCATTAGATTTTAATTCAACTGCGCGCCACGTACAGGATTATTTGGAACGATTCGACATATGGTATCCTACAAAATCCGATATGAATGATAAGAAACTCACTGCATATTTCCTACATTTCGTTGGCGATGAGGCGTATACTTTGATCAAAAATTTAGTATATCCTGAATCTCCAATCGATATTTATCACACCGCACTGAAGAAAATAGTTCTTCAAAACTTCAAGCCGATTAACGTTGTAACAGCCGAAAGAGCTAGGTTCAATATGTTGACCCGCTTCCATTCTAATTCGGTTCGTGATTTCGTGTTACAGCTGCAGACACAGACAAACAAATGTGACTACGGTGCCCAATTGGAAGACCAGCTGCGTGATAAACTCATTGCTGGAAATCAGCCGTCGGAATAAAGCAGAAGCTGCTACGCTGTCCGGATCAGAAATTTCAAACTATTCGGCTAATATCTGAACGCCGTTCATTCCGTTACTGGGAAGAGTCCCGCGCTTCTATTTAAATCTCGTTCGTTGCGTACAAGACTTGACTGTGCCAAAACGGCTGATGGTGCATTTTTCAAGGGTAATGATTTGCGACCTGCTACAGGAATAGTACTTTCATCAAATGGCAAACGGATGGTCACAATTCTCGATTTGGATGATCTCTCTTGTCACCGGAGACACATTGACCAGGTTGAGTTCAAAACCAGAGGTCAGTCTGCTAACGGCACTCCTGCTGTTTCAAATACTAATCAATCCTTTGTAGATGATCTTATGGTATCTGAACAAAACGTTGTATCCGAAGGACGCACTACATGTGAAGAATCTGAAGTTTCCATTGCGAGAAACTCCGAAAGATTGTGGTCACATCCACATGCTCATTCAAGGTGTGGCGGATGTGATGAACATGACTGATACTCTGTTCATTGCTCTATTCATTATTCCCGTGTTTTAATATTCCATAGGCTGTACATTTTTGCCAATTCGAATACATACGTGCTGGTCGTTACGCTTCGCTGAATTCAGGATTTCTGGTTGGTCTTGTACCAATATATGTACGAAACCCAATTCTCACGGTTTTATCTGCAAAATCCCATACCTTCCGATGATCTTACTTTTTTTGTTTCTTATAATCAGCCTGTTTATATGCTATCCCATTTTTTGTTGATTGGATTCTTTTTTGACCTGGAATTCTGACGAGCGCTCAACATTTTTCTGGCTTCTGTATACGCATGGAATCGAAGCGTGCTCTTCTAAAAAATCCATGATTGGTATTCGGCGATTTGTTCGTCATAGCAATACCGTGGAACTATATCATGCGCGACCAAGAATAATCATCCGCACCGATGTGTCTATGTAAAGCATAAGCCAGGTCTGCGCCGCTTTTGTGTATCGGATGAAAACTGAACCACCAGAGTACAGCGGATCCAAAGTGGCTGGGCGCTTTCTTTCGACTCTATATCACAAAGCTGTCTCCTCAGGTTAAAACTGCATGATGCGAAATATGAAAGAACTACTGCTTTTTGGCAGGTTATTGGGAAACTTTGACGGCATAACTAAACATCTCAATTTATTGATGTTAGGACCGGTATTAGTTTATGAAGTATCCTTAGCTGAAAAAGACCACTATCCCCAGATGTTCTTTTGAATGAGGCTGAAAGCTCTAAGACAAAAGACCTTTATGGATACTGATTGCCAGCAAAGTCCATAGCCAACCTAACCGGTAACATATTCACCTCTTCTCACAATCACAGAAGCACGTTTCCGGATCAGTCAATTTAATGCTCTCTTTTAACCTCTTAACATACTAGTGTTATTTAACCAGCACATTGTTTTGTATGGTTCTAACAAATTCCCATACGTATTAAATGCGTGCCACAGGGTTCTGTTTCAGTAAATAATCACAATCGATATATTGGCGCGCAACGAAACTGATAAAGCTTGGCCTCACTGCATTACGTAAGGTCATTAGGTGGGAACAAATCCAGCGAAGCGGAGAACGGTCCCCCCTAAATCTCGAGCACGCTCTGATCAATCAAGCCTGGAGAGCTTTTGCCCAGGTTTCTTCCCCCGAATTAGATAACTGCCCAGCTTTTCGACTGTAAACTGCGAATTCAACAGCAAAATACTCTCTTTTGCAAAACTGCGTTATTCTAGGCAAACGCCTTCGAATCTCCCACTTTGAGAAACTCGACTTACTTTCTGAGCCTTCTATAAGGCAGCTTGTATTACAAATGGGGAAATGAATATGGGGGACTGGTTTCTACAGGATCAAATCCCTAATTGGACTCAACTGCGCACGCTAGCTTTTTTCGCTTAAACGAACAATCCGGCAGGAACGGTCAAACGTTCAATCCAAGCAGTCGGTTACTGACGGCCTGTTAATGAGCATTTGGTAACCGCAGACAGGAATGTGGTCTCCCTGGGAAGGGGTGATCTTATGGTTACATCTATTGCAGGTCCTCCCACATTTCCAACTTTCTGCCATAATTAGAGTCCAAGTTTCTTAGATACAGTGATACGTTGCATATGCCTAGCTCTCTGGCACTTTTCGCAAGCGAAAAATGATTTGACTGAGTTGATGACTCCTGCGATCGTTTTATACATACGAGGCATGGCGAGCATAATGTTGGTTATTCGCCAGTAAAAGCAGCTGTCGGAAGTGTTAAAGAGCCTTGGATGCTTTCCGAATTTTGCCGAAAACGACGGTGCACAAAATGAAAAGTTTGACATGCTGTTCTGTTGGCAGATATGGTAAGTCCTAATCATTTAAGGAGGAATGTGTTCAGATGAGCAATTACAAAATAGACCGGCTCTGTGAACACAATGTTAGACTTTCAAAAATTGATTATCATACCCTTTAAATCCTTCCAAAAATAGGTTAACGGTCCCTCACCCGAAGGATTTAGCTAATGTCTTTCTATCACACCCCTTAGCTATCCCAGTTCTTTGGCCATTAATTTGGCAGGCGGCTTGATTGCCCGTACCATGTTAGAGCCGTAATTCCTCCTTGTTTTCTCAAAGAGGCAATCGCATGCAAACTACACAGCCATTAAGATAAAATTGGCTGGCTTCTACTTTCCAGTAAAATCTAATGGATTCCGCAAATCACGAAACGCTACCTTTCGTTTTCGAGGTACCCGTCGTGTCAGCATTTTAAGGCCGCCTACCGATCATTATTCTACCTATAATTTAAAAGGTATTTGAAATTCCTTCGCTGGGGAACTGGAAGCCAATAATCGACCCAAAGTTTTAAAACTTTCATGACTCTGATTTTTATTCTTTNGGGAAACTGGAAGCCAATAATCGGCCCGAAGTTTTAAAACTTTCATGACACTGATTTTTATTCTTTTGTACAAAATAACCTCGTTATCATCACTAAAAATGGACTTCTTTTGTCAAATGCGCTTTATATCTGGGTCCAAACTGAATATCACTAAACTCTGGAGTCTTCTTTTCAGCAAGGAACACAAATATGCCGACAAACAGAGATCGCCCAGTTTTATAAGCCTGCCCACACATGACGCTCTCCACGGCAAGAGGTTCAGGTTTTTAAATCAGCCGCCACTTTAATCAAGCAAAGAACGCTGAAAAATGATTGAAGTGATAGTACTAGTTTGGCTTTCACAACAGACTCTACCCTAACCCGAGCCTAAGGTCTTCGATTTAGGCCTCTGATTGAGCAAAACACGTAAGTTTATCACTCATTTTTCAAAAGGATTGTGTTATATTCAAGAGAGCAGAGCTCAAATACGTGTCACCGTATGCACCATATGCTACAAGCCTGCTGCACCTATTGAGCACTACGCTCACCATTCATCCGAACCTTCGTTAATCGCGAATTCACACAACCTGCAGCGTCAGAGAAGTTAACTGTGGATCGTACGGCCCCGCGGCTCTAGGGCACTTCAGAACAGACTGCCACATTCGCATTTTACGTAGACAAAGATAGCTCGCAGACTTAAGCGTGTTGGCTTATGCTATGCGTACGTAACCTTCAACGAACCTACTGGCAACGGTATTTTAAGCTGCCTTGTGTGACACGGCTTTCAAAAATTGCCATGCACTTGCGGCCTTTCAATTCTACAGGCTTCAATAAACACCGGCATATTGTACGTGAGCAGATCGCCAATAGAGATGGCTGGAACCAGTTTGTCTTTCGAATGGCATTCAAACGCTTGCACAAAAAGTACCAGTAAGAGCTGTCACCTTTAATAATCAACTCTCAAAAACCGAGCAACGCCACAATCGTACTTTCCCTTCTAATGAATGGCGGTGGTCATTCTCCTCATTCACACTTTGTCCGGTGTAAAAGTTAGGGCACCGAGAAATACGTTGCCAAGCTGTCAACGAACTGGTCTCAATCGCCTACTTGCTCAATGTGTTTTCCCGCCCATCTTTACCTGTTCCACCTGGCTAGGCATTTAATTCGGTAAGCATCCCCAAGCACCTGCCAAATCCTTCTGCACTAAGTCCTCTCCTCCTACATCCCCTGGCTCTGAGGGTGCTACTGACGGCACGGCTGGAAACTCGGCTTTGAACTGCATCCCGTCCTCTCGATTCCTTGTTCGGAATAGTAACCGCCTGTGGCGGCGTCAGACATTCTGTTCCCTTTATTCATTACCCACGGTGCTACGCACACTTTGGCTTTAGGCACACTCTCAGTTAGCCCTACTTTATTCACCTACGTTCGCTCCCCTCATCCCCAAATAGTAAAAACTCAGCCATGGCGATTTCAACAACTCACTTACTCAAACGACTGGATAGTTATTTAAACTAGCAATAAATTCGGCAATGTTAACGGAGAATTGAATAAAAAACAGCATTTTTTGAGAGCCTCTGTAGCTGATTTAGGCTTGACTCGTCTGTATCACGTATCCCTGAAAAGCATCACTCAAGTCGAAAGCATTAAACATGGTAAAGGAAGGTGCCGCTTCATTTAATAGCAAACAGAAGGTCAAAATGAACGCGGCGTGATATCCATGGAACAAGTCATTTTGCAAAGCCTTCACCCTATTCCCCAGGGCTCCAGTTGTGAGAGAAAGGTACCACAATCACAAGGGCTTTTCCTTTTTTCTGCGGGACATATCCAGTTTAAGCAAGATCAAAGAATCAGGATTTAAAAGTGACAGGCCAAAAGAAAACCATGAGGATCGAAATCATGCATCATGCATCGCAAGTGTTAAGGGAACTGCAAATTGCGGAAAATAAGGAAGCAAAAGAGCGGGTCTGTTGAATCAACAAATTTGCTGTAATCAGGCCAGTCACGCGGTAACTGTGTGTGATTTGGTGGTTTTTATTCATCTTGTTAGTTCCATTCTTCAATCAGAAGTCCGTCACGGATTCATACATTCATGGTTTGTCTCACAGGATCGAGGATTCTTCTTAAGCTTCTGGTGTTTTGTTTGTTTTTACCCTTCATCAGCTCCTGTACACCTGAAAGGTGCATGACAGAAACCGGGGTAAAACTGCTTGCTACCTTCTTGGCGCTGCCAAATGTTGTTTGTTCAGACAGAGAATGAGCAGGAATCAGGTCCCCAAGGAGGCGAAGATGAACCGGGGTAAAAGTTAGGGCACCGAGAAATACGTTAGGGGGCAGTTGGTCATCAGTTTTGAAAAGCGGCACGACATTCGCTTTGTTCCAAACGGAGGGAAGTCCATCTTTTCGAACGAATGATGAAACATCGGGTAAAATGCTTTGCCAGTGTGAGCAACGTTTCCTTCAGAACGCTTGGATGGACTTCGTTTTGCCCCAACTTGCCAAAGGGATTTGTCTTTTGCGAGAGTTGGACAACTCCCCCTCCCGAAGACCCAGTTGGTTAGAGGCCTTTCGTAGTCTCGCCTCGCCAATATTGGATGTGATAGGGTCGCCCTAGCCGAATACAGGCCTTTATAGTTTTCCACTTATGTTTCGGATACCATGGTTGTGCCAATCGTATTTTTTTCACATCTCCCCCCGAACACATTGCGGTTGACTGAGTCTCTTGTACTTAAACCGTACAGGTTTGTTCCTCCGGGCGTAGTTTGCTATTGTAGCCCGCTCTAGCATGCTCCGTTCGTGGATTTCTGCATGACAGCAGTCCGCATTTTATGAAACGCTGGCACATCTGGGTCTTCAGTAGTTATCTTAAGGAAGAACAGCTAGAACCTCTAATTTTGAAGTTGGCGAACGCTTTTGAATGACCTTCGGTCTGCTCCAATTCGCGCTGGTTTCTTTGTGTCGAACACTGCATCAACTTGGTAAATTTTCGGTCAACAGTTCTATACGTATTCCGATTGGAGGCTACTACTGGTACAACTTCGTCAAGGCAGGTATAGATTTCCGAGAAGTTTGTGTGGCAAAGGCATCGAATCCATGTTTGACGTTCGAGACTTCCAATCCAGTGGAAGATGAAATTGAGGGTCACCACACGCTCGTCGTTATGTCTCAGTAGGGCCCTGACCAACACTAGGTAAAAAAAGTGCCTTTCGTTGCTGATAACCAAATCTGACGGAGATGGTCTTTGACGAGCATGGTATCTGATGGGCATGACGACATATGACAAGATGTTTTGTGAGGCAAAACGCTTTTTGAACGACTCTTTCGCAGTGATGATGCAGAACGTCAGCTAGACTTAAAGCACTGGAATTCCGTCCAGGAGGCCTTGTAGGCGGTAAAATCGCTAGCCAGCAATAGACAAAGAAGAGTTTCCCAGGGGTTTATATGAATGCTGGTATTCTTCCGGTGAAATTGAGTGGTAACGGTAGACTACTTGGAAAAGTGAATCGGTTTCATGAAGCGAGATATGAATCCAAATGGCATCACGAAACCAAGTAGGATAAAGTCAGAGAGAGCAGTCGAGATAGACAGAACAGCATGTAAGTAGAAGCAACACTACCCGCGTGCAGAACGTTTTAGGCTTATACCAAAATCGCTGCATCTGTTATTGGCCAGATTTCTGTAATTACAACTACGGACGCTTCTTCACAGTGTGGGTCACCATTCCGTAAACGTTTATCTTCAACCGCTTTACCAGAGTTTGGTTGCCATCCCTTCAATATTTATATTCAACCGTTTCCACGGGGTTGGGCTACTACCCCATCGACGTTCGCCACCAACGACTCACATATTTTGTTTAACAAATGCACACCCACTCCTGTTTCGTTTATGTCGCAGACACTCGCCTCGCGACCATCCGAAATTATTGGAACCTCATCACGGGGAAAACAATGCGAGCGCATCCTCACACACAACGCAAACTTATATATATGTGTGGAACGACGACAGTTGGATGCCGACGCTCGTCAATTCACACAGCGCCTTGACCAGAGTCCATCCAAACCGCGCTAATCCCCATGCGGAAAAAGTCCAGACTCGATATCGTTTGGATAAAACGACAATAATAATAATATTATTAATAATAATAAGTTTTATTCCCAACTTGTGGGTAGCACACCCACAACACGCTCGCCCATGGCCCTTATTCAACGTAATCCACTACAACTTATCTTCCGAATAACTCGCAAAATCCTTTTCCTTTCTGTGTGTTATTCAGTTGTACTAATCTTCGATAGCCACCATACATAACTGTTTATTATTAGTGTCATTCACCTGACATTACTTCGAGCAAAAAATAATGGCACAAAAAAAGCAGCCAGGTTGTTGAGACTCGCAAAATTTGTTTCAAAAATCTTTGATGACATTTGTAGGCAAACAATTCAACGCGGCCTCCTTTTTGCCCGAATGGAAGCAGTCCACGTATTTGCTACCACAGGTTAGTACAGCTGACAGCTGTAATCCGAGTTTGATTTCAGGGCTTCAAACAGGCCTTCGCGGGGTGTTGCCTGCTTAATGATTTTGAACATCCGATAAATACTCATCGTTTCCAGGAGTGTTGACCCCCTGTATATCACTAAAGCGCGCAGCCGGAATGGAATATTCTCCCAAAAGCATTGGATGGGGCACCTGCGCGTCGGATCAAGTGGACTTTTTGCAGCGTCGCTGGTTAAAAACGTTCAACAGAGAACTTGGACCCAACATGTCCTTGTACCCACCGGATACCACGCAGGACAACTACGATCCCTCCTGAAATTTGGTCATCGCTGACGAAAGACTATTCGTCATTCAGGTGATAACTAACGCTCCACTGGGGCATGATGATCACTGCCGATCTTTGACTTCATCCACTGTTGGGGAAGAAATCTCGAGCCTCAAGCATGGATTCTAAGCGTCTGCCTTGCAGATTTTTCAAGAATGAGCATCTTACTTGAACAAGTCAGACTGGGTACAGCTCCGGTGGAAGACTTGTATGGGGAAGTTGTTCAGAAGTTAACGAAGCTGATGCGATGTTCGTCCCAAAAAACAGCATATATTTACATGAGCCGCTTATTCTGGAAAGGAGGTCTCAACTCTTTATCAAAAAGTTGACTGCCGGAGATAGAAGTTGAGCTGGCATTTCGTGAAATTCTTAAACTCTGTAAATCAAACAATTGCCAATGGGACAATGATCCAGCTACATGCTGGACCTGGGGCGAAAAGACAGAAACGTGCTGTTCAAATACATGAGGTAGCGCCGCCGAAAATAGCCATTTTCGGCGGCGCTAACTACTCACACCGTCTAATCGACTTGGTCTTCACGGTGGAGGACATTCGTCAACCCTTGCGCAAGATCAGCCCATTCGGCACGTTGGTCGATCCAAAGATTCAGAAGAACACGTCGTTTACACTGGAAATCATCCTTACATTGTGTTTCGTCGGTCGCGTGACGAACTCCAAATTCCCCCTGCTTGGAAGGAAGCGACAAACTACAAAGCTGTTGATCGACCATCGCCTGGCTGCGATGGCCTCACTGGCCTGCAGTGCGAGCTCATGGAACGCATTCTGAATCAAGCTATCCCAGAGCACCTTACTTCCAAAAACTTGATGTCCCTAGCTAAACACGGATTTCTCCCAAATTGTTCTTGCGTGACAAACATGCTCGTGCGCAAGGACCTAGGCCAATGACGAAAAACTCATATCGGATGCCAAATTTTTCAAATTTATAGAGACATTTTATCGAGTTCCACACGTCCCACTGCTCCACAAGCTCAAACTTTACGGGATTCAAGGGAAAATCCTTCACTGGATCAAGACGTTCCCATCAGGGAAATCATGCCATGGTAAACTGAACTCGATCTACTCTTCTCCGGCGCTGGCCCCCATCAGAGTTCTCCACTACTGTTTCTGATATACGTCAACGACCTTTCAGATATTCCTGCAAGTCCATGTCTACTTTTCGCGACGACTTGAAAATCCCGGAGTTCAAATGCCAGTGCCCTCTAAGTGGATGTAGACGCTGCAACACAGTGGTATTTGAACTGGCACCTTTCTCTGAATGACGAAACGTGTGTCCATCTGTCATTCGGAGGAGACTCATCGAACGCCTTTACAATGCATGGCGAGAAGGAGCCGAAAGACATCATGAGGATAGATGCCGGAAAGGATTTAGCTGTCTAGCTGTCTTCAAACATGTCCTTCACACTGCCCCGTGGGGCACAGGCCGAATGGGCTTTCGCCGTTCTACGGATTATTCGGTGAACCTTCTCCCGCATTGCTCGCATGGACTTCCAAATACTCTATGGGGTTCTTTCCCGTGGGGGTATCGTCGGCTCCGAAGAGATCTATTTCTTAACTATGCCCTGTCTGAAGAAAGCCTAGACAATAGGTTTTCTCCACTTGACCCAGAAAACACTCGGCGGCGACATTGTAAGAAAATATTCAATCTCTGGACAAATATTTTTTCATTTCGGGTGGTAGCTGCGTGGAACTACCTTCCTCCGAAGGTTTTCCATGCCCCTTTTAGAACCCAATTCAACTCACTACAAGACATTTATGCGAATCCTCGCGGTGTCAAGCCTACTACCCCTCGCTGAGAACTTAAAGGATAGTGCTTTACCCTTTTTCACTTGTGGCTTCCAGATGAACGACAGCCGCTGAGCAACAAGAATAAAACCGACCCGGAAAACTTGGACAAAAGCCTCGATCATGTGTAATAATGCGTGATTCCGTGAACAAACGAGACGTCTTCTTCCAGTCGCATGGGCAACTGGTCGTTGTTGAATCACGATTCCATACGGACGAACCAGAGCTCCCCAGGCCGACGTTCTGGCCAATCGCGTGACGCACAGGCCCCTCGGCGGTAATTAACCTGGACTACGAGCGGTAAATCGGTTTTCGTGCAGGATTCCGCCTAACACATGCCTTCACCTTATGACAAGTGCTGGAACTGAACCATTCCCTTCAATGCCCCAAACTTGTCGTTTTTCCGACCTCAAAACAGTTTTCTACTGCAACAGTCTATAGGAGTGTCTGTCGGTGGAAGTTGTTTCTTCTAAATTATTGTATAGTACAAAGTTGCCTCCTTTCAGGGATGCTTACATCTCCGTCTCCTGAGTTCATGTGAGAATTAAGTTTCGTACGTATATCGGAATAATCAGATGAACTAGAAATCCGGAATTCAGGCCAGCGCAACAAGTAGCACGCATGTATTCGAATCGGCGTATATATGTACAGCATATGGATTACTAAAACAAGAGAATAATGAGTAGAGCAATGAACAGAGTATCAGTCATTTTCATCACACCCGCACACCCTGAATGAGCATGTGGATGGTGGTCTTAACCACAATCTTTCAGATCTTCTCGGAATGAAAACTTCAGGTTCTTCACATGTATTGCGTTCTTCGGATACAACGTTTTGTTCAGATACCATAAGATCACCTACAAAGAATTCATTAGTATTTGAAGCAGTAGGAGTGCCGTTAACAGACTGACCTCTGGTTTTGAACTCAACCTGGTCAATGTGTCTCCAGTGACAAGA
>NW_008751721.1:410245-431151 GCF_000715545.1 Opisthorchis viverrini | reverse complement strand
TAAGCGAAGTTTTCACTATCACCTGATTAAAAATCCCGGCTCTTAAATATGACCGTCCGAGCTTACCCCGATTTAGCGCTGTGTTTGATGTCAGCGAAGCTGCCAGCGTCTTGTACTGAAGGATACATGTGAAATAATCCAAATTTCGTCGCTCTTTCTGGACATTCTTTGTTCAATTATTGGTCTAGTAACAAGTTGTGTTGTTGAAAGCCTAGTAAAATCACCAAAGCTATTATGAATATGGTCGATCACCAGAACGAAAAGGAGAAAATTGTCTATGGAAAGGTCTCGATTTCCAGCTGCGGTTTGTGCATCTGGCTGTCTCATGCCGGCAGTTCAACCCAAAGGACTAGATGCTTCACATCTTCATACTGCTCACATATTTTCCGAATAGTTTGAAATTTCTGATCCGGACAGCATAGCAGCTTCTGCTGTATTTCGAGCAGGTGAATGCCAGCAATGAGTCTATCACGCAGCTGGTCTTCCAGTTGGGCACCGTAGTCACATTTGGCTTAACTGACAGGGCCGTCGGCGCCACTGCGTGGTTCTTACTCCTATCCCCGGTGAACGAAATTGCAAGCGCTAGAACCGCTGTACCCCGGCACACCGTCTAGCTAAAGAAAACTGACTGGATAACTAAATGACTTCGGAGAACAATTCCCCTAGCGTTCCTCAACGAAAGCTCTGGAGAAACCTCATGCATCCGATAGAATGATTGCATCAATTTCTCGTCGACGGAAATCCATTGTAGGCCAGCAAGGCAACTGGCTAGGATGCGTAGCGCCCTAGACTCTTCGAATAAGGTGGCGAAGTTGGCAAACGGTGTGACAGGTCTCCGTGATTCTGAATAACGACAGTAGGATTTTACAAGTTCTGTGGGCTTGTACCATTTCAAACACCTATCAGCCGCAGACATAGGATGTGAAGTACAGACAGATATAAAACGTACTATTTGAGATCTAAAATTCGGTACCGAGTAGAGTGCTGCTAAATACTCCCCAAACTCCGTAACGGGGACTACGGAAATGCAGCGCCATAGTAAGTCATTTCGAAGGCTCAGACTATGCTTTGTGTTTGGTTCTGATAAAGATAAGATAACTGTTCAGCTGTAATAACCCGTCGGCGTCTAGCTGCTATGGCACTCAAAGGAAGCATAAGGGGTGGGATGCTTCCTGGTCCTAAACAGGAGAAGTCGAGATGCCGAGGCCGGGTTCGAACCATGGACCTTCCAGTCAGTATATTCACGCTCTGGCTACTGAGCCACCTCACACCCGTGACTATTATTACGGCTTCAAAGGACGCCAAACTGACCCGGTAAGTTATCGGTATCACTTTGAAGAGAAAGTTGACATCAGTGACGTGGTCAGAGGAAGCTTGATTTCGTTCTTGCTGCGGCCTCTGTGGCCCACCGCAGGTTAGACACGCCTTTTTTAGTTTGCATCCAGTTATCCTAGTATAAGCACTGGAAATTCAGCCAAATGAGTTGATAACTTTTCAAGGTTAGACACATCCCTCGTTTTTCACAACGATCTTTATTGTCCTGTGTCAAAACCCCTTGGGTCTACTATTCACAATAGTTTGGATCTGGTTGGTTGCTAAATCCCCCTATACGGCAGACGAAGATAGTTGCTTTTCTGTTTTTTAATTCTGCCGCAGGGCGAATCCTGATGTGGGGTACTGTGAACTTTTTAGGGCGGTCAGGGTCCGTCAAAACATAATCACACAATCTGTTTTCTCCAAGCGAAACAAAAAATGTCAACTGAAAGACGTGTGGCCGGATGGTATGTGCAGCCTTCGGAAAGGGCTTAAAAATATCGTGCTGTCAACGTGACGGCCGTGTCTTCGAAGCTAGTAACTGGCATTACCTTGTCCTGATTCTTCGATTGTCGGGGAAAAGAAGTTTGCGCTATATAACTAAGTTTTTTCACCATAACCGAGGGTACTTTGACCATATCTTCGCTGTGAAAGAGGTGCTTTAACAGTGCCACCTCAGAAGACCAACAGTGGTCGTGTTTCTCGATCTAAAGATACCACTGTCTGTTTTATCTAAATTTCCATCTTTATAAGGTACTGTATTCCAGCTTCTATGGGCACTAATAGGCCTGCGTATAACATTTTCCTGTGTTAATCTTTTGTATGCGTTTACTCCTTCCATTAATATTTTGCCAGAAACTTCAACTGTCCCTAAAAATTTGGTCTAATGTCCCCGGGACGTTCGCTTACAATGGTTTAGTGTCCGTACGACTTTGTTTTTCTCTGTTCAGATCCTGCTAGTATATAAAACGCTCTAAGTAATCTTAGTGGTTTTGTTGGATATCGTAGAATGCGCTTGATGCTCAAGCTTTGAGTTGCTGTTACGCGACTAGTGGTCCTAGTCAACTTTCATCTGTGGAACCCCGTTTGTGGGTGACCTGCCACACAAGGGTGGAAATACTGACAGGCCAACCACACTTAGACACGAGCATTTCAAAATCCAGGGTTGGGTTCGAACCACAAACCTTCCGGTCGGTCGCTTCGTTTCTTAGCCACTAAGCTCTCTCAAGCTCCAAGCCACTGGGGTCAAACCCAAACCAGCCGACCGACTTTATATATAGGCTCATTTACTTGGACGGTTGCGTGGGTCCTAATCAGGAGGGCCACAAAAGATTTTGCGAACCTTTCAGACTAGTACTAGTAAATAACCTTTTAGATGTACCAGCCTTTCGGTGCTTAGCTGCCACACCACCCCTAGGGAGCACGTTGGTCGAGATACTCCCGGGTCACCCACACCTAGACAGGAAAGTCCTCGATGTTTGACCGTGGGTGTCCCAAGCGTAGCCCATGTCTGGTGAGAGCGTAGGCTTAACTTAGTTACACTAGGTGGTTTTATATAGAAGGAACTCTTCCGGGCTGGGCTGGCTGTCCACATTCTACAGGCTGCGATGGTTGGACTATGTGCCTCTGCTTTGCAGAGGTATCTCTGCCTAGACCCATGCGGTATAGCTACTACCAAAAGATGAACATTCCACCTGGAGATGAGGTATGAAAGCAATGACTAGTAAATTCAGTTGTGTTGATAAGTGACACTTCCCTAAGTAAGGACCCCGAGGCCATACCAGTGATTACTCACATCAGTGGACAAGACTTGGTTAACATTGTTGACGTTTCTGTAAAGAAGCTATCACCTCCAGTCCGTAACTACTCAGTCTCTGGTGTCACATGGGGTACTGGAAAAACCCACCTCTACTGTTTGGGCTCCTATTTTTCAGTGAACGAAACTGGAGCAGCTGGTGCATTCCTTATAGCTAGGTAACGAACTGATTAAGTGAATGTTCGGCGTAGGCACCTTGGATGCTTGTGGTTAGCAGCAGGCGTTTTCCCGTCAGTTTTTGTTCTCTTGTCCTAGGTCTTATTTGAGTAAATTAACATGGATTCATACATTTGATAACCAGCTTACACTGAATTTGCGCGCGATAACCTCACTGAGAGGACTGATGATGCATTTTTTGGAGGCACAATAACCAGCTTACACTGAAGTTGCTCTCGACAACCTCACTGAGAGGACTAGTTGATGAATTTTTTGAAGGTACGACGCACGTCAACTTGAGGCGCCAGTAAGGTTTGGACAAGGAAGGCTTGTTTATCTCTTTGAATACGGATATCGAAGGTTTATTTGCAGAATAGATCTCTTTGATTTACCGGCTCATGTCGGGCAGTCGATGCAACAAAGGAATGTGGCTCGATAGCTGATAGTAATCCGACGCGGCGGTGTCTAGTATCGAGTTTTGGGGAGGTTTCTGAAAGGAAGTCAGAGGACGAAGGTCCATATTGTCCGTGCTGAAGAAAAGTTTGGTTAAGTCTTTGCTGCATAGTTCTGTCGATCAAGGCGTTTTGGCGATTGAAGCTTCTGTTCGACGCCCCTGCAGGTAGCTATCGACGTTTAAGGCAGCCTGTCTTGAGAAATCTGGCCCACCTGACTGTGAGGGACAGCATATTTAATTGAATCTTGACGCTGCTGCACCCAACACATGTTGCTGGAACAGCCTCAAGATCCTGAAAGCTCCAATAAGTTGTTAGCCACGTTAAACGAATCGCGGAGTCTCTTAGTCGTGTCCGGACTATCATTATGTGCAGGTTTTAGGACCGTTCTTACTTGGAGATAAACATCAGCACCACTTTGGTACATAGGTAATATGAGTTACCTCGCATGAACATCCTCAAATTCCTACTACAGCGGGCTTTCGAATTCGCCAACGGACCGTCTCTTAATGTGATGCGGAGGCTGGCCACCCTCGGATAATCCTCATATACTTTGCGGAATCATCAAAGTACTCCAAAGCACACGACTCTTGAGCAACATTATCCGGTAACTCTGAGGGCCGACTGACTGGTTTGGAGTACTGCTATATCTGGTGGTCATTCGGACATTCACTTTTGTTGTAGACGGACTTAACATCTGCAGCTGACAGAATGATACAAACAAACAGTCTTTTGAAACTTTACAAAGGCAAATTAGCGTAGTGTCCGCTATATCTAGTGGTCATTCGGACATTCACTTCTGTTGTAGACGGACATCTGCAGCTGACAGAATGATACAAACAAACAGTCTTTTGAAACTTTACAAAGGCAAATTAGTAGTTCGTAGTGTCCCACATTGTTCAAGCGAATGCGCTAAGCATTCTTGAAGAACTTGTGATAAGGCGGGTTCGGTGCCTCCCTCAAAGGGCGGCAAATCCTAGGTGATGAGAAGCTTCATGTTGATGACCCACCTTCGGGGTTTAAATACGTCTATGAGTTAAGTGGTTATAGTTTTGATACCATTCGACCGTCTTTTGCACCACTTGGTTAACATCGCTATATAACTTCTAGAAGTGCACTTTGTATATCTCACATAGTCACATATGATATGTAGGTTGTTTTTTTGTTTACAGAGCAAAATTCCGATCCGATGAACTTGTTACCCTACTTCCTTACGTTCCTTCAGTATTTCTTTTTCTCGACAGGCAAGTTTCCCAGGTTATTTTATTCAATATCTTATGATTATAGCATGCTTTGCTTCGAACGAATTCTGTCCTGCCGCTACTGCCACAGCTGACATCAAACAGTGTTCCTGTGATACCCGGTAGGCATTTCTATATTGTAAATTGTCCAACCGCATTTTCGTAGCTATACAAAACAGTATATGCCTGTCAAAAATCTGCATTGGTCTGAGAAGAAACGTATTTTGGTAAGTTGTTTCGACTTATTCGCTACAGCATTTGCTCATGCCTTATTTATTTTGTTCGTATGCTTACTTTATTTCACTTACAGTGGGTTATGGTCTGTCTGCGCGCTTCACGTCGTGGCTATCTTTTCTTCCTGTCTGTGGAGACAAACGGTGGTGTCAGAAAGGCGTTCTTCGTCAGATCATATCTAGATAGTGTTAACATATTTACAAAGATCAAGCTATGGCAGAATGTACCGTCACTTGTGTTTTGAAAGGATGGAATGGGTAAAAGAAAGGTTTAACTGCCAGTGTTTTTCAAGCATTCCGAACAACTTGTTCAGGCTTTCATTTACCCACTCTACATGGGAATTGATAGTAAGATCACAAATGACTTTCGTTGATATCCATGGAGTGTGATATCTCCATCTGATGACAACGAGTGCATGAGGAGCTTACACTTTTGACCGGATTGTAATGAACCCGCAACTATCTACAGTTACTTTTTCGCACCATCAAATAGTTCGTTATCCTCCTTTTGATTTGCAGAACATGACCTCAATGTGACGGCTCATCTACGCACAATTGTATGGATGCGGGTAATCAATCAGCTACATAGCAGGTTTAGTTAAACATAAATCACCGTATAATAGAAAAAAATCACATGGTCGTGGTCAAGAGTTTATTCGCATAAAAACATCCACTTGAACCCGTAATGTCACCTCACCCAGTCTGGACGGATATTTATCATATATCGACTTGGAAACCCCATTCATTCGAAATTCGTGGTGGTGATAAATTTGATCATTTTCAATTGAGACTTCGTCCTGTTAGTAAACGCAATCTATGATGGAAAGCCGAGAACTACTGTTCAGCTGTTCCATCCTTGTGAATCATCTGCAGTGCGCATCTCACGGAACTCAGAGAGTTTTTAATCCGTGACCTGGTACCAGTGGTTGGGCGCTGTTTATTTCATCTGTTTACACTGGTGGTGGTCGTGAGTCCCCTCCAGTTTATGTCCAGTAAACGACACCGAAGACTATCGGTTCCACTTTTCAACTAAGCAGCTAAATGAACAAGGATAACAATTTTATTCACCTAGGGACTATGTCACAGTAAGGGCCCCGTTGGGCAACAGTTTTGTGACAGGCTTTTATTATCCTCAGCTTACGAAGTAGTTTTTACGTTCATACCACTATCTTTTAAACAGCCCATCCTGGCGCAGTTATTCTGGTGTGTCGGTACTGTAAAGAGAAATTCCTGAACTCAAGACTAATTGGTCCACCACGAGAGGACTGTTAAACGAGAGTGGTGTCAATGTAAATCCTACATATCGCGTAGCTATCTGCAACAGTGCTTCTTATTAGTGCACAAATATCCTGTCTGACCGCCGCTCCAGACCTCGCATTGGTTGTTCCAATATGCTTGATTGTGTTTGGCTCAATTCGTAGTTGGTGCTGCACTGCCTTGCGTCAGTCGGTGTTCGTTATGTCTTGATAGTTTTAATCGAACTATTAACCAAAACAAATGGAGCTTACTGTGGACTACGTCTGCTTTCGATTGTACATAGTAGAATAACTTCGATGACTGGTCGGCGGGCATTGGACTAAATTCGTGCGCTTGTTGTTTGATCGCGCTGTCGCTGTGCAGACATCTGATGTTTGTTACGCTGTCATTTGTCAGTGCCACAATCCTAATGTGAGCTGTATATGGCTAGATGGTTAGAATGCGAATTAACTGACCGCCAGGTCCATGGTTCCAGCTCAACCTCTGCATCTCGACTGCTCCTGTCTGGGCTTGAGCAGTATCTCAGCTCTCGTGCCTCCTTCGAATGGTATGGCATTCAGGCACTGGGAAGGTGTTACGGCTGAACGATTATTGTTAATCCCGATGTAGTCACTGTAGCAATCAGCTGTAACTAAGTGCTGCTTCTTAGTGCTCATAACCGTACCTGTTGCAACTATTTACCCGAGATGGAGCTAGCAACTCGCGCACTTCCGTGAGCTCTTTCGACTGCTCCGGTCATTTTCTTGAATTCCTTCACACCACCCTTCAGTAGGCTATTCGTTTCTGACCAGCAAAGTTTCCCGCTGGTCCTATGGGTGTTGTTATTAACTCTAGATTGCGTCAACTTTATGTCCTTCATCAGTTCCTTCCACAAAGTAACCTGTATCGCCGTACGATTTTCTAGTAGCACGTCCTGTCCGATGAGGTTTTGTTCATAGTCGCCGTGTAAAACTTTCAGCCTCCTGGAACCTCAGCTTTACTTTGTGGTAGGCTGTTGACAAGTGGTGGGTCATGAGCGCTTGGTCCTTTTGGCTTCAACAACTAGCTTTGACTGTTAGTACAAAGTCGACCATAGAAAAAGGTCGAATCCTGAGGCCCAAGTCTCGCCCCCTAAAGTAAGATTCAGTGTCGTCGGTGGGTACCTGCGGTCCCGGTTGTTTGGATCGCTGGTAATCGTACTCCTCAATTCTCATCAAAATTTTCTGCACGTCCTTGCAGAAAGTTTGAGAAACAACTGGTAGGTTTATTTTTGAGCTTTTCTGAAACGGTGGTTTTTCGATCGTTTCCAAGCGTTTTCGAACGGATTCTCTGCACATGTTTGGGCAGTTCATTTAGGGGTCTGTGACTATTGCCTTACGTTCAGTAAACACGATGGCTTTTCTGTTGAATTTCTATTTGTAGGGTCGTCTCATATCACGGTGAAATGATTACTTTGAAGCCCTTTATGGTCTCTTTCCGCTTCGATCAGATGACGATATCTTTTGCCTCTTGATTTTCTTCTCCTCACAAGAGCCTTCCTGAGACCACTTTTACTGCTATCGCATTCAGGAGGAGAGGTAACTTTTCTTGACATAGCGCGCTATTCTTAAGGCTGCTGGAAACTTCTTGATAGGGCACTACTGGTGAGATACTCCTGACTTCTAGTGCGCTAGCGCCCAGGCTTTACTTTCTGCGGTCTCTATTGTTTCAAATACCCTTTTGTCCCCCCCTCCAAACCGGAGTCAGGCCTAACATGTGTGGCCGACACATACAGTTGACCATCCCGGTGAACCCCTTGTCATAAAATCCCCAAACGCAAAAAGCCGTCCATAATTCGTGTTACTGGAGCAATGGAATCTACTGTCACCGTCAATAGGACTGCACTCTTCGGTACTTACACATCGCTTCCCGCTATTTCCACTTGCTTAGCTCTCAAGGTCATCAAGCCAACTGAGTTTACGAAACTGCCAAATTAAACGGAGAATATGTCAGATATGCTTCTGCGATTGTCATGCTAAAGCCCTGCTATGAGTGCGTCGTGAAGAAGAGGTTTGTCTGGAACGTAGCAAGTGGAATGAAAATGCACTACATGCAAGACATGCATTTCACTCGTATGCCTTGGAAATGAATCGGGCTGTTAGAAGAGGGGATCGGACTAGTTTGCAAAAATGTATGCTTGGGTGCGGGGAATTGGAAGAACTGCGAGCTAACGAAAGGTGTGGACAAGCTTATCGAATGCGCAAACGTGGATGTTGATGAGCTGTTGTGATCTTTACAAAACCTGGCGTTCTGGGCTGAACATAGCTTAAAAGCATCGACAGCAATTCTGATATTCGTCAGAAAAGATCTATCTAGGAAAGCTCGCTCATCTATGGTGGGTGACACGTTTTCCTCCCTGGAATTTGAGAGTTTCTGGTGCTGGTTGAAAGAAATCTGTCTGTAAGCGGAGCGATTTCTCTTGATGGTTCAGCGTCACCTCCTCTCCTAGCCGCATTTGTGATACATCCTGTTTGTTCAGGCGAACGTTTAGGGTATCGCTCACTAATGTAGCTGGAAAGCTATTTTGTCGTGCGAATGATTCAGATTGGTCATAAATACCTTTGAGTGAATAACCGAAGACGACAACCACTGATCAGCGTGTGTAACAGCTGGTTAGTCAGGCAATGTCATAGGTGCCTGGTCGCCGTTTGGGGACAATTCCTTTGGCAGTCTGTATCATGGAGTCCTTCGGCGTAACTACCCACCCGTGGCTCTGTTTTAGGAGTTTTTGCGAGAAATCAAGCAAGGTTCTGTTTCTGTTTTACTTACATAAAGCTCTAAAAGATAGTATACTAACCTGTCCAGACCTTTTTGGGATATGCACTGCAGCGTGCTGTATGGTAACCGTTTGTGCTGTACTTATAGAAAAGGCCTATTGACTGCATGCCCCATCTTCCATCGTCAACTGAATTTGAGGATCGGCGACAGATCAGCTAAGATCGGCTACAAATACACCGGTCGAGGACCGGTTGTCTATACAATGGTTATTCTAGGGCAAACCCTACTACATAAATCAACCTATGGCCTGATTTCCTGTTGCCGATTCCTGTATGGTATATTCTTTTGTGATGACTCGATTGATATGTTGAAAGGAGACATCTAATAGAATTGACCACATGCACAGAGACAAACCTGGCCAGCAAGCAAATATCACCCTACGCGGAAAGAACTAAGACACTCTACACAGCATGGATCAATAACTCAATAAACAACAAGAATGATCAGTATGCGCGCGTGTGTTATTGTTTTGGAGGCGAAGGCTGTGCTAGTCACCACTCTAGCCCCGTTGAGTGAAAACTGTCTGGCTTTGGGGGCAACCTGATATCCTTTGTGTGAGTGCACAAATACAATGAAAGTCCAGTTTAGTTCGGTTGCGACACCCTTTCGACATGTAGCTACCAAATATATCGAAGAAACCCTTAGGCTGCTCAAGCCTGGACAAAGTCAACCGAAAATCCAGCGTCAGGTTCGAATCACGAATTTTCAGCTCTGTAGGTTCGCGTCTTAGCGACTGAGTTATGTCAAATTCAATATAGAGCGCTTGGTTCTCGAACCAGCGGAAAACATATGTAGGCTCCACGCGGATGTATTCACAGGTGTTCAAAATGAAATCAAGGGGACTCATCGATAGTGTGAAGTTGCGTAATCTTCACTCTTCAGGTGTCCCCACTCACTTTTACTATGGAAAGTGTTGAGTAGTTTCATGACACTTCGATCAGTTGAGGATTAATGTTCTCTTGTTCAGCTTCGGCCTTGCGTTAATTTACCCACATACTGCCTTGAATTCCTTCCAATCTTTGCTGATTGAATCCGACGCGTTGGCTCTTCCTGTGGATCTTAAAAATTCTACTTTTGTGTTTTCTGAATGATGTCATTTGCCTTCTAAGGTGTGACCTTTGTTTGTTCATGAATTTCTACTGCTTTGGGAACTATTCCCACTGCCGTCTTATTTGCAATGGCCTGAGTTCGGTCATCCTTGGTGTCGTTGATATGACCACTCGGTAATGTCGCGGTCCTTTTGGTTGGTAGTTCGGTATGTGCTCAGTTTAGCAGGTAGGAATACCACTCCAGCCAATTTGCTGTTCACATTCAACAGCAGACCAGTAACAATTTATGACGGGAAAACCGTGTAGGTGGATTAAGGATTTGTGTCTTCGCTTGGTTAATTAGTGACACTGGAGACCCCTTAAGCGTCTCGTGGATGCGCTCTCGTTTTCATAATTCCCAGCCGGTGATAGCCACTATAACTAGGGTAAGCCACCATTGATATGTGTTTATATTTACTCAGTCAGACGCGTTGGCTGTGCACAACATGATAGTTTCCTATCCATCCTTGGGCTTGGTACACAAGATCGTTCACCTAATAGATGTGGATCACATGATAGATATAGGTACAACCTTCATTGTGCTCCGTTGATCACTCATCTGCAATGTCCCATCTAGTTATGGCATCACACTAAGTTCATATTTGGTCGACCAACGAAAGGTCAATAGGTGGCCCAAAAGAACCAATTAGAAACTTCCAAAAACAGTTTGCGCTCTGTTGCTGCATCCTTTCTGGGAATATGGTATTTTCTTCCCCTGTTTGTGATCAGTTGGACACCCTACCTTGTAAAGGTCGCTGGCACTTCTTCTACCATGTTATACTAGGATTGTATACTCTAGTGCTTGTGTAGGTAATCCCAAATGCGTGTACAGCGTGAATCACCAGCATAATCTATGGGGTCACATCCAGTCCTTACAAGCCGGAGTAATACGTGCCTTGGACATCGGTGAGGCCATTATCAACAGGTTACAGATTCCTCCTACCCAAAAGACAAGGCAAGGTTAAATTAGTGTTCATATCAGAACAGGAATTCCTGGTCTTGTATTGTGTCAGCTATGACCTGAGAGAAACAAATGGAAATTCTGTTCCAACAGTTTGTTGCAAGCCGATAAGTGGCTATTCAATTGTCAGACTCCCCTTCTCTGTTGTTTTCCTATATCTTCTCATAGCAGTGTATGTTATTGTCACTGAGTTTTTCACTGGTTTCTGCTTTTAACCGCGCCAGTGTCCAGAGACGCACATGTGGCGATCTAGTCCAACTGCAGTATCCTTGTTGATCTAGGCTAGGTTATCTCAGTGTACGCATCAGTTTACTTTCCATATATGTGGCACATAAGCTATGTCGATGGATACCTCGACTGGTGAACTCTGTCCGAAGTATCAGCAGTTGCAACAATGAGTTCAGTTACAACCCGGATGGAAAATTCACTGGTTCTCAGCTGACCTTCACTAACAACGGTTAGATTCCCGAGACCTTGTAACAGAAAATCAACCAACGGCCGTTTAAATCACTCACAGTCAATAACTCGAGTGGAGCCAATCTATTTTTAAAATCCGAGAAGCACAGTACAACTGTTTCATCCTTATCGGGATTCAGGAGCAGTGCCCACTCTGAGGTCTAAATCTTTCGGCCACGGGCAACTGATCACCAGTGTAATTAACTCATATTAAGACAGGATATGCCCCCGTCACCCTTCAGTCACAGAATTGACGTTGTGTAGTCACGTGTCGATTGACTGCTCGACTGACGATTTCTCAGATGCAAGACCATCTAATAATATATTGTTGAGAGAAATGTCGTTGACTGCGCTGCATCACACTATGTCTCCCCAAAAGCACAATTGTGGTCCTTGAATAAGGACCTGTGCATTAGTAAATGAGGATCCGTGTGGAAAAGCTACCTTCGTGGTCGATGTCCTCACTTCACAGTTCGTCTGTGGAAGTGGTAAACTACACTTCGGCCACCTGCGTTTTAGCATCGTAACTGAGATTGGTTGTCTTGCACAGGTACGATAAGCCATCGGTTCTGCACCTCGCCCAATAATTGGCAAATCCTCCCAAAACTGCGATCGTCATTGCGGTCGTTGACACTCCTCCGACATCACCTTCATCTGCCTGGATAACGTATGATTCTGGTGCGCTTCCTTACATTCATTATAGCTTATGTTTCAAAAATCTTGTAATTATGGACAAAGAGGCATGGGAACTCTAGACACCTCAAGCTAGTTTACAAGCTAGCCGGAAATTACAGCGGTTGTTAAAGGTAAAACACGATTGCCGCTGTCATCTCTCCGCACCCCGTGGTGAATCAATATCTCGCGATTTAGGAAACGGATTGTAGCAGGAATGGGCAAATAAGTCGCTGTTACCTGCATATAAGCACTCAGTTCTCATCTTTCGAAAGTTGAAGTGGACAAATCGATTTCGGTAACAGCCAAGCACGGTAGTCACATTCTATCCACCAGCTTTTTGCCATGGTTCAAGTCCATCTGTTCAGATTACCCAAGATTGCCGTGAGAACCGCGTGATTCCCCCGCGCCTGGTTAACGACGCTGCAGGGCTTTTTGCCATGGTTCAAGTCCATCTGTTTAGATTACCGTGAGAACCGCGTGATTCCTCCGCGCCTGGTTGACGACGCTGCAGGGTGTGACTGCCAACCGATGTCAGTGGCGTTCTTGTTGTCAGTTTCTATCCAGATTGCCTGAGTGAATGTCTGGATGTGTAGGCACCTGGGAATGATTGTGTTAAGCTAGCACTAAGTCCCTTCTCCGTTCAACTTCATTCCTTTCTTCTTAATAAGGTTTCCAAATAAATCATAGTTGTACAGCAGCGAATCATTGGTGTTGAACACTGATGTCATGCCGCCCATGATGATAATGCCGTGTGCAATGACGTTCCGTCATGTATGCACCTACCGCTTTCTTAATATTTCGTTCACGGTAGTTCCGGAGAACTGTTTTTGTTGCACCTAAACTGCAACCGAATCAGCACCTATGCATTGCATTTGGTATGTAAATTTTATTTGATTGCTTGTAAGCTCTTTTTCGTCCAAACTGGGTGTTCATTTCGCATATTTCCGGTGTGATTTACCTAACCGGAATCTTCAGTAAATTGTTTACGCGCTTACTCCATGCACCAGTTGTAACAACATCGCTAACTCGTCCTATTTATTGCCTGCACAAGATTGCTTTTGTTCTACTGTGCCTTGTTTTGAGGCGGTCCCATTCCTGATTACTTGACAGTTCAACATACCAATCGATCTTTTTCAACGCCTGTGCTTCACAATATTTTGATCAACTCGGGTGCCTTCTGTGTCGTTACATTCAGTCGAGTTAAGTTCTGTCTCAGTGACCAAGTTCCCGTTTGCCCTGTCAGGTTACCGGGGGTGCAGGCTTTGTTGGATCTCATCTAGTCGATCGGCTAATGCAAGACGGTCATGAAGTACTGGCACTGGATAACTTTGCGACCGGAAGACGACACAATATAGAACATTGGCTGGGACATAGTAATTTCGAACTGATTCATCATGATGTATCTGAGCCCATTCATATCCAAGGTATGTTTGTTGTGTTCACGCAATTCTTTTGTCTGTTTCTCACTTGCTGTTCTACCCATTGCTTCATATCGAAGTGCGACTGACATAAAAGATGGTGCTCCGAAATCAAGAATGAACTGATCGTTTGAGTTTTCTCTAGGATAACATGTTGGATTGGGCAACATTGTTCCCCACGTGGATGCTTTTGTGCACAATAAGTGCATTGCGACGAAATCTTGTTCGACAGAACATAATTCCGTTTTTTGTTAGTCAGAGCTGTTCGTACTCCGAGCAGTTAGAAAAGCGGAATAGAAATGAGACGCAAGAAGCTTGAACTGGGTCAAATGAATCTATCCATTTTTTAAATTGTCAATTCAAAAGTTGTTCACTCTTTGTAATTTACTACTCATAAGTTTGCTGAAAATCGGTCGACAGCCCACGACCGGTTTCGCCCTTTTTGGGGCTCATCAGGTAGGCGCAATCCCCGGGTTTCCGTCAACCTTATATTCTACTTGAAACCAAATTGCACGAAATTAGCGAATATACACTCATTTGCAAACTAATTTGGTTTTTCGAGAGACTCACCTGGAATCCAGCTGAATCTGTCGTTTGTGATGTTCTCAATTGTTCACTCTTGTTTGCCTACCTTCGATTTATTACCCATTTACCCTTCCCATGACTGTCTTTTCTTTATGCAGTTGACGAAATCTACCATTTGGCTTCGCCAGCCTCTCCTCCACACTACATGCTCAATCCTATTCGCACAATCAAGGCCAATACGTTGGGAACACTGAATATGCTCGGTAGGTTACCGCACCGCATCCATACATTTTCCCCTTCCGTGTTCTCAATGACAAAATAAAAATAAATATTAATCGTTCTGCTGTAGCATTCTTTGGGTGTCTAGCTGTAATACCATCCGAAGGAGGCGTAAGAACCGCGATACTTTCAGGTTGACCTTGTCTATACAGGTGCCGTCGAAATGCTGGCATTGGGTTCGAACCTTTGACCCTCCAGTCCGTATCTCGATGACAGCAAAATCCAAAATTAGTGATAAGTCCTGTCACAAATCTGGTGTGTGTTATCGTCGTTACAGGTATCGTGGTTGTTGTATGGCTGTGAGACTTGGTCTGTTCCAGCAGTGGAACGGAGACGTCTTCAGATATTCGACAATCGTTGACCCTTCTACCGGCTATCCTTTCTTTGTTCCTTCTGTCCTTCTGTCTAACATATATTGGGTTCACTAGTGCACCACAGTATTGTTTTACTAGTTATTTGGCTGCTTAAGGGATAATAGTAAGAGGTAAAAGCATCTTCTCCATCCAAAAACATTGTCACGACAATTTCCCTCCCATTCCTAGTCTTTGGATCTTCTTGACCTCGGGCATCCCCGGTTTCACCGTAGCGTATAGGGTCATTTTCTGTCAACCGTGTGTAAATTATCACTGATGGGTGTCATTGATCATTGTCATTCACTCCGGTTCTGGCGGCTGCGTATCCGCCAAACGCTTTTCTGGTGATTTCTCACGTTTAGAGAACGTGTTCCGTACAAGGTTGTATTTCCAGGGTGGAATTCGATCGTCCTGGTACCGTTCTGTAATGCCCAACAAATGCGCATGACACCGAACCTCATGAACAACATGGTGAGTGTACATTTTTATCGGGAGAGCACGTGCGAAATCACCCGCTTCACAGGTTAGCGCGTGTGCATTTGATGTGCGCCTCCATTAATCTTGTCTTTCGATCCTAAGAACAGTTTCCTCAATGTGACAGCTGGTTTGTGGGCGTGCTGAGCCACCTCCTCGTGGTTAGCTAAAAGTTCAGCAATTCCAGATAGGACCAACCTCTTTGTTTCGTTTCAACGTACTGGTTTCTGGGCTGGACATTCTCAAGGTCACAGTCAGTAGCTTGTCTCCTCGCCTTTTCGGGCTCCGTACATACTTATGACACTTTTATACGTGGTACTTGGCGTTGCGTGTTAAATCTTGCATTACCTCCCACACTTAACCTTGTACAACGGACACCCTGTGCCTGATGTGCAAATCTTGACTCTACTAGCACTTACCACACCTTGAAGACCATTCAGCATTGACGCAATACACTACTCATAAGGTTGTTGAAAACTCCTTGACAGCCCACGACCGGTTTCGCCCTCCTTGGGGCTCATTAGATAGTCCTCGTATCCTAGTTTCCGTCAACTTTATGTTCTAATTGAACCCAAATTGCACGGAATTAGCGGAATTCACATTTGTATACCAATTTGGTTTTGACGGGAGAATCACCTGGAACCCAGCCAAATCTCTCGTTTACGATGTATGTATGCATGCATTCAGCATTGTTTAGCTCTTCTTCATTTGTTGATCTTTACATGAGTTTCCACGCCAAACATTCTTACATACCTCAGATACCATTTTCCCTGACTGCAAGCTAGTAATGGAGTGCCTTCGAATGAAACGTTCCTCCTTTTGTAATGATCTCATGTATATCTTTTTTTTCATGATCGTGTTCCTCGAAAATGAACGATAAACCTTGCTGTGAATTTCCATATGATCTTGATGTACGCATTATCCGTTTAACTAGTTGATCTTGCTGCTCCTGTTGTTGTCCGAGTACCAGGGAAAAGTGCAAGAAACAACGACGTGTGTGGAATCAACTGCATGGATTGCAACGAATATATCTGACACACTGGAAGAGAACACAGCACCTATCTAAGGACACGATTCATCGTCTCTTATTTTCATGCATTGAGATCAGGAAGGACACAAGTTTAATCTAGTAAACATGAAGATCGTGGCGCGCGAAATCATAAGACGTGGTGGTGGTCCGCAAAGGATTCACTCAACCGACAGATGGAAATTGACTCTGCGTACGCATCACTTCGACTGAGAGACCGCCAACTTAGTTATAACACTGAATAGACTTCGGCGATCAGGCTAACGGACCGAGAAATAGGACTTAGTGTGGAGCCAAACGAACAAATGTCGCGACGGTGCGACCGGAGAGTCAGGGTTCAAGACCACCTACATATCCACTAATCAGAATACTGGCCAAGCAACAAGCCAATAGGAAAGCTTATCCGAACGACCAGGTATCAGTCAATGTTGGACTAGTATGCATGCGCAGCACGTAGCCGCCATTGAGCGTGAGAGACACTAGCCGGTAGCTACCAGATATCTTCGTCTTGAAGAGACCGGCTGTCCTATTCCTAAAGACTGATATGTCGTGCACGTTTTATGTGAAGCTGTTTTTGTGGGTTTCCGATACCCGCAAACCTTGCGCTGAACTATCCTATCAGAAGCGACGGGGCTGGTCGCTGAAATACAACTTCTTCAGTGTATGGAACAATAAGCTAATCCAAATGGGTTACTTTCCAAGATCAAAATGGTCCTTTGTTTGTGAAAAACAGTCCTCGTCGGTGAATCTCGACCAGTCTTTTACGAACATTTTGTACCGTTTCGTGGTGGTTCTCCAGCAAAGGAGTATCACATGCCTGGATTCAGCACGCAGAAAACGATTCGAGCAAGAGCAAGAACCATTCCAGCAGGAGCTGTTTCACGATCATCTTCACTCACAAAGTTAAATCAGAACAGGCAAAATGAGAATTCCTTTGTGCACCACTTGACAATCGGAGTGTGGCTGTTGCACACAATAGATCGAAACATGTCTAGATTGATGATTTTTCCGCTCCAATATCTGTCGAATTGTAGGCATCTGGTCACCGCAGCCACACCCGGTGTCGGAACCAAACTGTCTGTTTAGGGGACGATAACCTACGGAAAATGACTGCTATTGATTTTGAACTGATCCTTCAGTCTGTACATCGTTCATTTCCGAAACTGGGAGACATACTGACAGCGGGCGCTATTGTTGTCGAGGCGAAGGGCCCTTTGCTGCGGAGTCTGAGGAAGGTGTTCAGTGCCGTCAACTTACCCGGTTGGTCTCCAGTTTAGCCGCCTCCGCAACGTCCTCGAAATCCTCCAAGACGATCCACACATTCCCATCCTCAAAATGTTGTGGCTACGGGATCTTCATCCGTATCCTGGTCACATTACCTTTCTAACAGCTAACTGGTGTTTCTGACAAGTATGATGTAGGCCCGTACGCAAAACATCGTAGGAAGATCTCAGTTACTAAGCCAGCCAGACATGAATGTAAACAGTTATCGACTGGTGAAATTTCACATAAATCCGCGCGTATTGTTTGAGGACTGTCTCAAGGTTGACTTGTCCGGAAGTTAGAAAATAAAAAAATAACCACTCGGTAATCTCTCCGACGTGCATTCTCCAATAATGTTCGATTTTTTCGAGAGAACCGACGCTTATTTTACTTCATCGACTTCCCGAGGTACGAGAGTAAAGGCGGTGAAGAAAACATCAATGAACTAGCTTCTCTCAAGATAATACAACGTGTTAGTACACTTCCGCACAACCTCTATGAGGTCAAACCAAATGTTCTTTTGATAGTAGGTTGGGGTTGATCGTGCAAGGTTTAACATTCCACAGACTCAATAGGGCTCTTCTCAGTTTGTCAACATTATCAAATTTGGATATTTTCTCCCTTGGTATTGTTTCGCACTTCGTGAATCTGCCGCTGAAATAAGCAACCCATGAAATACACTTATTTGAATACCGATTTGCTTTTATCGGAGACTCACCTGGATCGCAGCTGCATCCCTCGTTAGTGATATCCTCCGACTGAATGTGCTGCCGCCTCGCATTTCATTTGATAAGATATTCAAGATGTGGAAGCATATTCGCTTGAACGAAGCAGCTCATAGGGTTGCTGAAAACCCTTTGACGGTCCTCGACCGGTTTATCCCTTCTTATGTTCTAATCGAACCCGAATTTCACGAAGTTAGCGAACTGCACTTATTTACACACCTGTCTGGTTTTAACAGGAGATGCAAATGAATCCCAGCTGAACAAAAGATTGATGAAAACTCGTGGATTGCGCCTACTTGATTAGCCCCAAGAAGGACGAAACCGGTCGTAGGCCGTAGAAGAGTTTTCAGCAACCATATGAGTAGGTTCCATCAAGAAAACGACGTGTGACTTTATGGAGTGTTGTGACAAAAGTTGATATTACACCGTATTACTAAAAAAGCTACTCATATTGTGCACTCACGACGTTCAGCTCACACTCGTTAACGAAATCGAGCGATGAAAGAACGCGTTCCATTGACATCTTCGCTTACTCCCATTCTCGCGTTTATACTCATTAACAAACCACCGAAAATCACACGTCACCATATTTGTCAAGAATTTTCCTTCACTTCTGGCATGTGTCCTGTCAAAGAACTACATGAAATCGAACGAAATATTGGAAAATTTCAACTCAGCTCACCGTCCTGTTAATATCTATGCCCACCAGATGCCTGATGAGCTGCTTGTGTTTTTGAAAGGGGAGAGAATGGAGCAAGACATCGGGGCGTACATAGTAAACAAACTTGGACTATTCAGTAGATACGTTTTGATATTTTTGCGACCCCTAAGACAGAAGCTAAATTTCCTAGGATGCTTAACTGCGAGTTCGATGCAGATCTTTACCAATGACCGTACACGCCGAAAGCCTTACACCACTGTTTTATGCAGAATGGTTGCTCAACTTGTTTGGAGTCTGTGATACCGGAACCAAAAAAACGGGTCCTTGAGAGGAAGCGCATTCTTCCCAAGATTGTGGACATTTGCGAAAGTAATTCCCGGAAGTCCAAAGAAATTTGTTGAGTCAACGTTCTTCCTTATCATCGAATCGCCGACTGCTACCAAGACCATCTGCATAATCATCGTCATTGACAAAAATATTTCAGGTTTTACCACCAACTTCTGTACCCTTGTTCGCCTGCTCGTTTCAGGCATCCTAGGTAGGTCGTACAACGGGGCTTTTGTTGGACAGGGTACACGACTTGGGTAGATATAGTACCCTTCTTGTACTCCACTGTAATCATCTCCTGGGTGTCTAATAGTTTGTCGCTCTCTGTGAGATTCCTAATCCTCCATCCTCCCCCTATTCCTTCATATAAGCCTGACCCTTCCGATCTTTGAACTTTTACCAGCATGCAGTCAGTCTCTTCCAACAATGACCTGATTTTCTGTCACGTCGGACTTTGGGCCTGCATTCCTCTCCCACCTTAACACACTCTCTGTTACACCCGGTTCCTCTTTCGTCGATTTGTTTCACTGCATGAACATGAATCTGATGTCACTTTGGATAGCGGGTACCAAACCGAACAGTCTGGCCGGTCGGTACGACCGGAAATTGGGATGAAATAGGCATCCCTATCTAACCATTATTTTTCTTTTATTAGAAGGTTACCAATCTAGTTCGTCCGAGATAAAGAAACGATGATGTTTTGTTGAGTCGGTTGCAACGATCCCACGTACGTTCCGACGACTGGGATTGGCCATGAGACGTGCAGTTCTGGCTCCTGTTATGTGGTTGATCAGTATCTTCTTTTCTAGATGATCATCATTCGTCAAGAGGACCTGTTTTCATGAATCGGTCGCACTGAATCAACCGATATCTATGTGTTGACTCAACTCCATGGGAACTCTCGGAAACCAGTGAATCTAGCTAGAGCCGCGAACATCGTAACACCAGTGATAACGTAATGCATATTGTCCCCTGTTTATACATACGCGTTGTGATGTGTACGGTTGAATCACTATCCTTGAAGAATACCAAAGCAGACCTAATATGAACATCGGTCGATTCTTCAAACCAAGATCCTTGTACTCTTTTGTAACCCAACCTGACTGTATTTTCCCCTCACGTACATATGTTGCTTCCTAAACGAGGAACAAATAGACCCCATAAGGTCTCAGACAAACCATAGCTGGCGGGTTCGGGTGTGAACCGTATGTATTAGTCATCCAAGTGGCATTGAGAACTGAGCTTAGATATTTGCAGAATCCCTTGTCAGTCTGGCTGCCGGACTGGAATGTACTGAGTCGACCAACCTTGACTGTTCTAATCCTCAATGGGTGACTTCCCCGAAGAGTCCATAATGGTATTCCAGCTCCGGTACGAAGAGCGGTCAAAACCTCCTTGCCTACAGTCTG
>NW_008751721.1:392359-407339 GCF_000715545.1 Opisthorchis viverrini | reverse complement strand
CTATGCCCACCAGATGCCTGATGAGCTGCTTGTGTTTTTGAAAGGGGAGAGAATGGAGCAAGACATCGGGGCGTACATAGTAAACAAACTTGGACTATTCAGTAGATACGTTTTGATATTTTTGCGACCCCTAAGACAGAAGCTAAATTTCCTAGGATGCTTAACTGCGAGTTCGATGCAGATCTTTACCAATGACCGCCTACACGCCGAAAAGCCTTACACCACTGTTTTATGCAGAATGGTTGCTCAACTTGTTTGGAGTCTGTGATACCGGAACCAAAAAAACGGGTCGTAGAGAGGAAGCGCATTCTTCCCAAGATTGTGGACATTTGCGAAAGTAATTCCCGGAAGTCCAAAGAAATTTGTTGAGTCAACGTTCTTCCTTATCATCGAATCGCCGACTGCTACCAAGACCATCTGCATAATCATCGTCATTGACAAAAATATTTCAGGTTTTACCACCAACTTCTGTACCCTTGTTCGCCTGCTCGTTTCAGGCATCCTAGGTAGGTCGTACAACGGGGCTTTTGTTGGACAGGGTACACGACTTGGGTAGATATAGTACCCTTCTTGTACTCCACTGTAATCATCTCCTGGGTGTCTAATAGTTTGTCGCTCTCTGTGAGATTCCTAATCCTCCATCCTCCCCCTATTCCTTCATATAAGCCTGACCCTTCCGATCTTTGAACTTTTACCGGCATGCAGTCAGTCTCTTCCAACAATGACCTGATTTTCTGTCACGTCGGACTTTGGGCCTGCATTCCTCTCCCACCTTAACACACTCTCTGTTACACCCGGTTCCTCTTTCGTCGATTTGTTTCACTGCATGAACATGAATCTGATGTCACTTTGGATAGCGGGTACCAAACCGAACAGTCTGGCCGGTCGGTACGACCGGAAATTGGGATGAAATAGGCATCCCTATCTAACCATTATTTTTCTTTTATTAGAAGGTTACCAATCTAGTTCGTCCGAGATAAAGAAACGATGATGTTTTGTTGAGTCGGTTGCAACGATCCCACGTACGTTCCGACGACTGGGATTGGCCATGAGACGTGCAGTTCTGGCTCCTGTTATGTGGTTGATCAGTATCTTCTTTTCTAGATGATCATCATTCGTCAAGAGGACCTGTTTTCATGAATCGGTCGCACTGAATCAACCGATATCTATGTGTTGACTCAACTCCATGGGAACTCTCGGAAACCAGTGAATCTAGCTAGAGCCGCGAACATCGTAACACCAGTGATAACGTAATGCATATTGTCCCCTGTTTATACATACGCGTTGTGATGTGTACGGTTGAATCACTATCCTTGAAGAATACCAAAGCAGACCTAATATGAACATCGGTCGATTCTTCAAACCAAGATCCTTGTACTCTTTTGTAACCCAACCTGACTGTATTTTCCCCTCACGTACATATGTTGCTTCCTAAACGAGGAACAAATAGACCCCATAAGGTCTCAGACAAACCATAGCTGGCGGGTTCGGGTGTGAACCGTATGTATTAGTCATCCAAGTGGCATTGAGAACTGAGCTTAGATATTTGCAGAATCCCTTGTCAGTCTGGCTGCCGGACTGGAATGTACTGAGTCGACCAACCTTGACTGTTCTAATCCTCAATGGGTGACTTCCCCGAAGAGTCCATAATGGTATTCCAGCTCCCTCCGGTCAAAACCTCCTTGCCTACAGTCTGAAATACAGACTTCCTTAACCCCGATTTAGAAGTTATATTCCGTGATCACACCAGTACCGAAAACTTTCATATTGCTATTGTGAGAAATCCAACACCTTCTCCAATCGGTTCCTGCACTTCCCACTTGCCAGTAGCATCACATTTTGGGACCCCGGTTAGTCCAATGAATCTTCAGGTCCTGATCTTATCACCGAATGAGAAACGTTGGCCGCCACAGTAAGAGTGTCGATCATGTGTAAGGCTAATCACGTGTGAATATCAATCGTCCAAGTGTAATAACGTTAATGTCTCAGTTCCGTTATCGATCTGATAGTCCCACACTAGCGTTTGTTACCAAACAACCTCCAAAAGTTCGTCAAGTGCATTGAACACTCAAGACAACTCAAAAAACCGTGTAAAGCGCCTCGTGCATAAAATGTATGAAACGGCAACGTTTTTTCAAATTTGAATGATTTCTGGACGTGCTCCTGGCATCTGGCATTTCATAGACACTGGCTGTTGGGTTCATATCTTCGATCAACTACGACTCTCCTTGGTGCTGGACAGCTCAATGGTTAGATCTTCCGACCAGTCACGTGTGGATTAGGCTTGTTGGCTGCAGCAGCGCCTAACTGTGAGTGGTAAGGTCTTCAGGGTATAGGATTTCGCCTAACGCCAAGAGAGACCAGAGTATCGTTCTCCGCCAGTCGACCCCTCAAGGTTGGCTATCTGTTCGAGTGAAACAACTGTCCGAAGGCAGGCCACCTTGATTGTTCCCGTTTATTATGCTAGATGCACCGCACCAATAAGTCGATGACACCCGCGTTATCTTGATTCTTTGATTTACTGTTTCCAGGGCATCGTATCGGCGCATTTTCAACCACCAAAAATACAAGCAGAACTGTTTTTTCGCTGTCACCAGGTCCGTCCTTTTGTACTTGCATAGACGCATCCTCCCGACTTTCCCTTGTTTCGTTCCAGGTCTCGCCAGACGAACAAATGCCCGTTTCCTGTTTTCATCTACTTCGGAGGTTTATGGCGGTGAGCGTCCATTCCCGTTCTTGTACCGGGTTTCAATAATCTTCCGGCTGATGACAATTCGGTAGCCTTATAAGTAGTATCATTTTTTGAAAACGTGTGCATATAGCTTGTATTACAGGTTGTAATCCCATAGCAATATGGATTTCTTCGGCTGCCAGTCACAAGGTATTCAGACGATATGTTGAACGCATATGGAATGAGGGAGAAATGCACTTTTTGGCCTTGTTCTGATAAGCCAGAAACGACGATTTTTCAGTACTCCATTCTACGGGGTTAAGAATATATGTGGATCTGTCGACTCGTCTTGAAATGAGCGACTTTTGGAACAAACGTCACTGTATCCAGAGCAGTTCATTTAAAATCACGTTAAAGAGAAGAATTTATCCGTTCAGGGCATGGCCGTACACCTGAAGGATGTTGCGGCTGTGATTTAAGGGGATCTTTTCACGAATGTCACCCGCGCCTACCAAGAGGGTCAGATGGCCACATCCACACGAGGAGGTCTGGTAATTTGTATTCATCTGGTAACCTTACCTCTGATTTAGTACTCCTGTTTGGTATGCTTAGTTTGCGTGCAGGTTCAATGACATACATACTTAGGACATGCCGGAGCATGTCCAAGCAAAAAACATTAGTTCGTACACTCCGTGCGCGCAAGTGAGGAAAGCAGTTACGTAGTGCTGGTATTAAGAGTGTGAACTTCGAAAATCAGTTGGTCGAATCATGTTTACTGCGCCTGATGGACCACTATGAGAACGAATCCCTTAGTGGATTGTCCCTGTACACCTCTGGTCACCTTATCGCAAAACCGTCGGTAATAGGAAATCTTGATTTAGGACACCTGATTCTACACGCAAAATTTCAGCTTTGAGCGTAGAATACTGAAGGAAGAAACCACAGGAAGCTTTTTGTTTTACCAATGATTTTTCGGAACTTATGAAGATGCCTGCCCGTTGTTATAAACGTTTTCTTATATTTGTTTTAGATCCTGCAGTACATCCACAACCAGAATCTTATTGGGGCAATGTGAACCCCATCGGTCCTCGAGCCTGCTATGATGAGAGCAAGCGCCTGGGTGAGACGCTTACCTATGCGTACTCCAACAGAGTGAGTCCTGCAAACCTTACTGAACACAGTAACTAATATCAGTTCGTTGGTGTGACTTTTATATGTGCACTACTTATACTGTGTAAGTAGTAGTAAGATCCACCTGTAGATTTCATCTACGGGTTATGTCAGTCTGCGAATAATCCAGACAAGGAATACTCTTTGTAAAGCCCATAAAAGCATACGTTTGTCAACCTTACTGATTAAGTTTGTAAAAGGGGGTAAACTATCGGTCATGTACCCTTTTGTTACATTGTTCTGCTCGTGTCGTCTTCTAACTGGGATTCGTAGTGAGGTGATCTCTGTGAGGTAGTAGGTCTATCTTTTAGCAGGGTCACTTTGCATTTGGTAGCTACTGTATGACGCAAAGCTCAACTGTAATTATCTCATCAATGCAGCTTCCTCATGGAGACATGTGTCCAATTTGGCGTATATGAATTTATTATTCACTTGCTAAGAAAGTAAGAGGTGTAGATCAGTTGCTAAGGTTATAAAACTCAGGAAACGGAATGAAAACCTAAGTGATTTCGGCAACACAGTTTACATACTTGATGGTTTGTTTGTTCACTGAGCTAGGCTGTTAGGCTGCTTGTTTTCGGTGTTTCCCATTCTGACCAACTTGTATTCGTAAGCAGCTTCCACAATTCTACCATGTAGTAGCACGCGATCTCCCAGAATTGCAATTGTTGCTTGGTCAAAACCATATCGTTCAGCTATAGCAGCTTTGTGACACATAATGGCCATGTCCACAATGCCACCATGTAGTAGCACGCGATCTCATAGAATTGCAATTGTTGCTCGGTCAAAACCATATCGTTCAGTTATAGCAGCTTTGTGACACATAATGGCCATAGGACCCGAAGGAAGTGCTACGAACATGGGGCGAAATGGATCAAGTGGTTAAGCCGCGAATTTACTGACCAGAAGGTCCGTGGTTCGAATCCGACCTCTGCCTCTCGACTTCCCCCTTTAGGCTTGGGCAACCTGGCACTATCCCAGCCTTCGTGTGGCATGACAGCTAGGCACCGAAAGGGTGCTACAATTGAACGATTTTCTTAACGAATATGCTACCTCCGGACTGCGCAAGCCTAACAGGAAGCGTTGGGAAACCCGGCCTCGATTTCGAACTTCGGACCTTCTTCAGTGGCTAGTACCTAATCGACTGGAGCCAATTTGAGCTCATTGTTGCGCACCAGGTCTTCAACGATCACACGGTAGCTAAGACCATGGTCGTAAACGGAGGCACTCAGCACTTATACTTTGGTTATAGCTAGGCCAGGGTGCATTCGGTTGTGTCTCACCCAATCACGCCTCGATGTGGCCTGCTTTCGCGAACCGAAAGCAATCCGAAAATCCAGATGTAAATCTCAGAACGTGCCTATGCTTCGAAAACCCTTACCATCGATGTGGTTTCACTTTGCCTGATGTTATTTTCGCCACCGGATTGGTCCTGTAATGACAGTAGAAATTGTTCAACGGCTGTGCTTGACAGTGTTCTCTAGGACGCTAGTGGCGTACACAGATTTGTACGTAGGTGCATTTGGATGAGTCGGCTTTGCGACCGTTCGCAACCTCCCCTGTCGAACTCTACTCGCGCCCCCTCCTGTTGGGCCTCAGAACCGGGTGCGTTTATTTCTACCGCTTGATATGTGTGCGAGTTTGGAAGCCTAATCTCGTCATCAGTCACGGGTTTGGGAATCTAGCTAATGAGCGCTGCCTTTGCCAGGCCTTAATAGAGTTAATCCACTGTTTGTCCCGCTTGCCTAGATAATGCCCTTTGGCGTGATTGCTATCACATGTAAGTGTTTACTTTGGGGCACAAATAAAGGGTAATTATCGGGTGGGACGATGGACAAAAGGGCTGCTCTCCTGTTACGTACTGCTTCGTTCCACCTGATTTCTACCTTAAATGCCCCAGCTTGCAGGCGCATGCTGGTATTCGTTCACAGATGTACATGCATGGCAAATCTTAGCTAAGGTCTGGCTGTTGCGTTGATTTTCTCATCTAGCTAGTCTCCTTGCTAGTGTAGGTGCGGTGATATGCATTCACTTAGTCTATTCCCGCACTGTTTTGTGTTCTTTCTTATCTGTAGCTTGGTCTATCGGTCAAAATTGCTCGGATTTTTAACACCTACGGTCCTCGGATGCAGCTAGACGACGGCCGTGTGGTTAGCAATTTCATCTTGCAGTCACTGACTAACAAACCTTTGACGGTGAGTTATTCGCATCCCCTCTGGCCTGGTTGCAGCTTTTTCGCCAGTTTGGATGGTTCATCGTCATTTTGTCCGTTGTGAGCGGACTGACTATTTCCATACAACTTGTAACCCTGTCGCAGTCGATGAAAAAAGCCTTGTGTTGATGAAGCTTTTTAGGGTGGAATGAATCAAACGATCACCCTTCTCAATCTCCAGGAGTCACCTAGAGGGACTGGCCGAAAGCGATCGTTTTCAGGAAGTGACCTCTTTTGAAATGGTACTCAAGCACATCCAACAAAGATGTTTGACTAAAATAGGAGTACTGTTTTAGATTGTATAATTCACCCGGACCAATTTGTGGCATTCGGTGTGAAACATTTACACTAGGACGAACATTTCCCATTTTTGACGGAGATCGGCTCTATTTTCAAACATTAACCGTTTGGTCGAAGTCGATCGGGAACTGTGTACGTACCGTTAGGCGTGCACTACCATCGTCTTCACTCTTCGGGTTTGTTGCATGCTTGGTGGGAGCTTACGTAGAAAATCCTCGTACCCTTTCATTCTTACTTGTTATTATCTCGCGATCTGACTAGTGTAAAGAATGTCCTTGCAATCACATTTGTAGACACAGTCAGCTCATTCTGTCAATGGCACAGAATCTTTTAAGCGAACGAGGCGTGTTTTCAGGGTTTTTGTAGCTTGCAATGCAACCGTGATGTTGTGTTAGTTCACACAGTGTCTCATGTCCTCCGAGGTGTTTCTTCTCTTAGCTGTTTTCAACCACTGTGTTTTGGTTGATGCGATCATCCTTTCAGACCCTTTGAAGACCGTTGACCTTCAGCGTTTACGATACCTTAGTCCCACTGATGGAGGTAGTTCGGGTGTAAGCTACTCGCAACAGACTGGAGGCGACTACCTTTTTATTACACATTGTATGTTCGAGCCTGATTGCAGCTTAACGATTGGAGTGTGACTTCTTTCTGTATACAGTTGTTTGTGATGTACGGACTGATGTCCTTCGTTTATCAATCAAGGGAGGAAACCTCACTGTCGTCTAGCTTTCTCGCCATATAGAATATATCAATTACGTCCTTTAAGATCACTACAGACGTATCGCTCGCATATTTCCACTAAATTCGATACGATTTTGCATTTAATTTTTACCATATTTTAGAAGGCAAACTAACTCAGTGACTACACCGGCTCTCTTTTGCATTTTGGATACGTAGGTTCCGTACTTTTGAGTTTCGAGAACTTCGTTCTGTCAGATTTGATCAATCGTGTAAAGACGTGTCACGCAACAAATTTCGAACCACTCGTCATTGGAGCTTCGATGAAAGAGATACCCCCTTAAAACTGACTGGCCAACCCTTTCAAACCGGCCAGATTCACGGGGTTTATTTGTTAATGTCTTGTCAGTTTGTCATGTTTGTAGCTTGCACTGTAAGATCCAATAGCCTGTGGATTTGTCACTAAAGTCGTGCAGAACTTTTGTGAATTTATGTTAATTCTCTCACATTTGACTTCATCTTATCCCTATGCAATTATAGTATCTTCCTCATTATCTGAACACAAATTTTTACGAAGCATGACAGCACTAGTGCTGTTCCGTTCTTCTGGAGCAACCTAGCTGAGAGGGTCATCAAATTTCCCAGCCAACAAACTTATTCTCTCATTGCCACTGATAGAATGGTTATGTTGTTAGCGCTGAAGCATCTGACTGTGAGGTCCCAGCCTACCAGTTCACGGACTTTAACAACAAGTTGTTTGAATCGCTTACTCACTCAATCCATTCAACAACTAGCTTGAACAGCCGATCAGTTTTAGTCGTTCTTCATAATAATTGATTCTGCTGTTGTTTCAGGTCTACGGTTCCGGTAACCAAACCCGTTCATTTCAGTACGTTTCTGACCTCGTCGATGGCCTCGTGCGTCTCATGGCTTCGAATTATTCACTACCCGTAAACCTGGGTAATCCGGAGGAGTTAAGTGTGTTGGAGTTAGCAGATATCATACGCAAGTTCACAGGTACATTCACGGTGAATGTATTGGTTTTCCGAGATGCCTCATACACATATTTTTCTTGTTCAGAGTTTCGTTCATATTTGATAATGATTAAAGTTGGTTGGTGGTGTTTCAGCATGGTCTCTGTAAGAGGACGTATTTTGTAGTGTAAAAAATGAATATCTGTCTTCTTCTTGAACGCATCTTCCTGAGTTCTCATGGAAATTCATTGACTATCACTCAATCGTAAACGAATGCTGCAAAGCAGTCCCACAAATTCCCTGATAAATACCACCTTCCATTAGATCAAATCGGAGTTACGAGAAAACACATACTGCTCGCATGCCTCATCAGTAGTATCCACCATCAGCTGAAGCACCATTTCGTTGCCTAGCTGCCACGCCATCCGAATGAAGCAAGGGCCCAGACAAGACCAGGTTGCCCAAACCTAGACAAGAGCAGTCGAAATCGGGAGGTTAGGTTCGAATCATGGACCTTCTGGTCGCTAAGTTCGCGCCTCAACCAATGAGCCTTCTCCAGATTATGCAAGCGATACCAATCTATGAAATCCTAAAGGAAGACCTCTTGGCAAGTGGACCCTCTAACTGGATTTGTCTATTCATGAAGGACATTACTCACAAGGTTGCTGAAATCTCTTTGACAGCCCACGACCAGTTTCGCCCTTCTTCGGGCTCATCAGGTAGGTGCAGTCCCCGAGTTTCTGTCGACCTAATGTTCTAACTGAACCCAAATGGGACTGATTTCGACAAATACTGTCATTTGCAAATCAATTTGGTTTTCTCAAGAGATTCAACTGAATCTCTCGTTTATCATATTCTTCAACTGCACACTGGCCGCCTCATGTTTCAGTTGGCACGATATTCGAGATATCGCAGTGTATTTTCATAAAGCAAACTACCCACAATGTTGCCTAAAACTCCTCGAGTATCGTGTCAACTGAAAAAGTGAGGCGGCCTGTGTGCAGCACATTCAGTTGAAGAATATCATAAATGAGAGATTCAGTTGAGTCTCTCGCGAAAACCAAATTGATTTGCAAATGAGTTTATTTCTCGGAAACAGTTTTGTCTATTGGGAAGTGGGTGGCGTGCCGCAAGAAGCTGCACCCAGCGCCACAAAGTACCTATTATATTGGATATACCTATCCTATATATAACGAGCATTCTGTTCTTCATTTAAATCGATTAGATGAACAATTTGAATCTTTCAGCCTGCTCATTGGTGCTGGCATGAGCCTGTTTTTAGCCTTTTTTTCCCTTTCCCATAGGTTCGAATTCTGGGCGCTACTAGGCGTTCAGGTGACCTCTAGTGGTTCAATTGTCCTAGTCATTTTGATGGAATGGTCTTTCCTTACGGTTGGCTGTAACTCGCTTGAAGGAACGGGCATTCTGTTACGGGCGCTTCTAATCATATTTTTGTGACTGGATCAATTCACGTGAGAAAAGGGTCTTCTAACTTCTCTTTTGTGCCTTCAGAACACATATGGCTTTGTTTTCTATAAAATAGATTTCGACCAAGTCAGAAACCTTGGTGACGAATGGGTGGCCTTGACTCCAGGCTATACCACTCAGAACGGAACTATCTGGAAGTTCTGAGGGGATTTTCATCAGGGAACCAGAGGGATCTCCATTGGTATACTGTATTTCCTCAAACAGGCCTTTAGCCGCTCTTGATGCTACCCTTGTTCGTGGAGATACTTCGGTGTTTCCTTTTGACCCAAAACACGTGTCTTTTCGGGAAGCTAATCTAGTTTTTTGTGTGTTAGCTTCCACTCTGTACTGATGTTATATGGCACTAGTGTATTGTTATCATTAATTATTCTAATGATGGTTAGCTTCCACTTATCTGTCTGTTTGTCCTATCACCCACCGACAGGGAGCAACAGTTCCATCGAATTCAGTTCGATCCCTGTGGACGACCCACAGCGACGTCGACCAGACATTGAAGTCGCAAAAATCCAACTAGGTTGGGAGCCTATCGTCAAGATACGTGATGGTCTGCACAAAACAGTGGATTATTTTCGAGAATACGTGGACAGCTCACCATCGCATTGATCTAGTGGAAGCTATTAAACTTTAGAGTTGGAACAACCACTGTCATTTTTCTGCCCCGCGTGTTACTGGTTGTTCGATGGCTGTGATGTACACTCCCTAACCCATTGGTGTGACGGTTATGTAGCCCATTTTATTGTCCATTACCTTGGACTACTGCTCTTTTATCCATAATGACTATCTCCTCTTTTATTCAAGAATGCATTGATTGTTCAAGATTTCGAATACTAAAATGACCTCTAAGCAGTAAGGTAAGGTAAGTGGCCCTTTCGCATTGGGAATGAAATATTTGGCTGTTTTTTTCTAAATGCACGCAAACAAAGCTGTTCACTCTTCCGAACATACTATATGAACGTATGGCCACCTGCAGCGGTTTCACGCTACGTCCTGTTAACTGATTTTCACTGGATAGATGTAGAATACGCCAACGCCTGCTAATCTCAGTACGGAAAGATGTCAACTCAGCCCACCGGTGGCACACCCCCCCCTCTTATGAGATGTTGTTTAGTTTAGTCGAGATGGAATTGCTCTATTAGCAAATATATACTCATTTGCAAACTAATTTGGTTTTTCGAGAGACTCACCTGGAACCCAGCTGAATCTCTCGTTTGTGATGTTCTCACGTACGGGAGATTCAGCTGGGTTTTAGGTGAGTCTCTCGATAAACCAAATTAGTTTGTAAATGAGTGTATATTCACTAATTTCATGCAATTTGGTTTCAAATAGAACATAAGCTTGACGCAAACCAGGGGATTACGCCTACTTGATGAGCCCCAAAAAGGGGCGAAACCGGTCGTGGGCTATCGACGGATTTGAGAAGTTGCTCTATATTCGCAAATGGCCATAGTTGCCCAGGAGCCACAGCAGAATGCTAAAATGCACTTAGCAACCTTGCATAAGGATATATCAACATCTTATACTTGCTGTACAGCGCTGTAACCTAACTTTACATTTTATTACTGCACCTGCCCGGCTGAAGCGAACGTATGGGGACTCGTTCTTCTCGATATATCTTTGATAAGTTAATCAACGAATACCAGGAAATAAGCGGTGAATCCTCGTCCGCTCAGTGCTGGCTAAAGGTGATTTCCTACCTCAGTGAAAAGGCTTACTGTGTATTCGGTTGAAAAAACAACCATGAATGCTTGTCCTAGCGTAAAACAATAAAACTTGCGACCAATGAGACCCGAAATCTTTTCCATCATAATTGAATCTTGTCATCAATACTGCATAAGCTTTCATCACGCAGTTTTGACTGCATTAGCCGTGATCGGTTGAAATCTTCAGTGTTTGATACTTGCGGGAATCCCGCTTGTTCTCACTTTCTCCCCGTCTTGCTGGCTTGTTCTTCGATTTGCTCAAGTGCTATGCCGATGAGTTTTTCAACTTCCCTGTATCAGGACGTTCAAGGAGCGCTTGAATTACACCCGTTCCGAAAGCAACTAGAAATCATCGTCCGTCGATTGTTCTCCCGCCCGAATAAAAATCATAGGGAGGTTATATCCGCTAAGTTATCCTCTTTCTGTCCCTCCCATTTTCCAGTGACGTTTATTTTTCTAATTGAAGCCAGTATGTTTTGATGATATGAGAAGCGCCGTTTTACCCTTACAGTCATCAGCAGTGCGCATCTCACGAAACTTCTGGGAGTCTTGAATCCGCGCTTTCCCAGCTAACCGCTCAGCCACGAACGGCTGACCGGCAGTCACTAACTCAAACTGGGGCGGGCGCCGCCCATCCTTCAATCACGGAATCCACATCACCTGGTCAAATATTGATCGGCTTATCGAGTGACAACTCCTCAGATGGAAATTTCACTCCTCGTATAAATTGTTCTTCCTTCTGAGCTTTTTACAGATTAATGCCGTTTCGGCTATCAGATAGTACATTTGATGCTGCCGTCTTGTCTTCCTCTTTCTGAAACGTTGACAGACAATCCGTTTCATACAAAAAAAATTATTGCGCTGGATACTCCTTTTCACATGGTTGCCCTGGTTATTTTTTTTCAGTACACGGAGATGCGGTGCTTTGTTCCTCTTCTCAGTAAAACTATTTTCCTCTTCCGTTTTATTGTCACTGATTTAGACTTTTTAGGTGGCTTTTCTCCGGACAGCCCATCCAGATAATTTTTAGAGATGGTGGTAACTTTGCTTTTTGTTCCACTAGTTCCTTCCTATACGAGTTAGGGACATTTACTTAACTCTGCTCTCACCCCCAAATAAATCCACCGTATGACTCCTATAGAAGGGGTAAAAACGCACTTTTTATGCCGACCTGCTATACTTCATACTTTTTGTGTGAGATACATTGAAAACATCTCCTGAACTGTGTGTGTACTTTCCGACCGCGACTGGTTACAGCGCCTAAGACTGTATTTCTACTATCTTAGTTTGGAGACCTCACAAGCAAACACTCTTTGTTAACGCTAGAAATACCCTTCCACTAGCAAGTTACGTCAGCCTGGTCGCCTACAGTTTCGTTTGCAAACTCGTTCATTGCCTCCATCCCCTCACTTTGTACAGCTCACCTACCGTTTTCCTTGGCTTATTTGTTTAAACAAGGTCTGAAGCGATGACTTCCCAATCGGTCCCAAACATTTTCCAATTGATTGAAAAAGGTCTGAATTCATTTTCTATGCGTACCTTGTTTCCACATCCACGCTCACGTTTCCCCTTGTGTGTCCTTTACCGCCATTTCATAAATTCACCCATGTATTGTTAGAGATCCTTCTCCGTTACCCGGTAGTAAAAGCCTGCATCTCGTGGGCTTTCGATGTCCACCGAAGCTGTCTTTCCTTATACTCTTCACTATTACGCCCTTGAGGGATTCGCGTGCGCCGTCGTACTGGTTGCTCGCTCTTATGGATCTTCTGGTGTCAACGACTGCTAGCGGCCTCAACTATATCCAGTAGTTATTTGATCGTATCGGAGAAGCCAGACAGACAGCAATGAAATCCACTAGCACATTTCTTTTCACGTTTTGCCATGCCTCACCAACATGCTCACCACCTGTACCGTGTTGATTTGCTGCAGAATAGTTGAGCTAGCTCGGACCGATTCGCCTATGGTAGTTCGGAGGGCACCTTTGATGCCCTCACACTCAGAGCGGCCTTGGTTAGCCACGTACCGTCACACCACTGGTGGTGACTGTTTTTAATGCAGGTAGAACAAGGACGAACTGTGCGTACAAGGAAAATGATCACGTAGGTGGATTTCTGCCACCTACTTTTGTAAACCGAGTCTCGATATAGGAAACTCGGAAGATGATACGGTTGTTGCTTCGTGCCATAAGGTGCGGCCCAATGAATAGTTTCCAAGCCGAATTTTCAGCAACCTCATGAGTAGTGAATTACAAATATACACAAGTTTCCAAGCCCGTTTGCGTATTCTGTGTGGCAGCTGATGAGATTATCAGCATAATCTGCTCGTAAGTTCCAAAGGACTGAGGGATTAACGGAAGGCTATATTGAACCGGTGAGACCCAGAGTGAAGTAACCTTGAAGGACAAAAATGACTGCGTGGTAGTAGGTTCTATCTGTTCCATCAGTTTCCTGATTATTATTCCACTGGCAACAAAATGTTCTGGTTTCTCTACTAGTCATTTCGGAACTGAGTTCAGCTGGTCTTGGCATATTGCGAAATGGAGTTTTAAGAACGGTCTGAATCTCGAGCTGCAGCGTGTCTGCTAGGTTTTACAACTCATGCAATATCATACATCGGTTGAAACTGTCAAAGGTCGGTGAGATGGGCACTAATGCTTCAGCTTCTAGCATTGCATCCAAAGTTGAGTCCATCTTCATTCTGTGCCATTATGTGAATCCACTGGAAGCGAACAGAACAGGTTCAACGTACATGTTCATAGACCAGTTTGGTTACTTCGGACATACTAATAAAGGGGATTGCTAATCTCTCAAACGAATCGGGATTATTCATGTATACTTTGAAATGGACAGTTGTGACAGAAAGTGACTTGTTATAAATGTTACATTCTGTTTGCTTTAACAGGATTTTACTGATATTTTACCGTCACATGCATCACCATGGGCCCCAACACAAGCGCTGGCACTTACATTTTAGTGCCGTAGGACCGCAAAACCCGTATTTCCTAGAACAAGTTTTAACTTGGCTAAGGTAAAAAGCAGACGAAGAATGAAACTGATGTTAGCCGATCCTACGTATTACGGGTTGTAGCCTAAGTAAAATCACAGCAACAGGTGGCAGGTTTTGGCAAAAGAGCCCGCTAAAAACGGGTTTCATTAGCTACTATGGATTCACTCCCGCAGAACGCACGAGCCACTCACATGGACTTTGCTGGGCTTTTGGCCGAAGGTTCTCTCGATATTTAGGTAGCAGAGATTGAATGACTGCACAAAAGAAACCGGTTAATTTCAGCCTCGTGCTTACTGTACACCTGAAAAAACAGCCAGAGAAAACGCTACCTTTGAACCCAGTCTAAAACAGCAGTAATATGGAGTCATTTTCACCCACGCATTACATTGCGATCAGTGTGATATTCCATAGGCTGCAGTCCATCGTGGAGCAACTGAAGACTCACCAAGTGTTTCCGCAAATTACCAAGTAAAAATCTCCCGCCAGTATGGAACATGTCAATTTTTAAGAGGAGCAACCTCATTGAGCATACGTCACGACATTCCCTTCTTGATACGACCGCGTGCCAGCTCACAGAACTTGCTATTCGATTCCCATGGCACGATGAAATACTCCGTCGTCCAAATGCACATGCTTCTGCATTTCCGAACACTTCTAACCCACACGTTTGAGTTCATGCCGAACCGACCGAAAACACTCCCAATTAATATGTATTCTATGACTTTGGATTGTCACAGACTAACTGAATCTTACGTAGTTGTCAGATTTCTGCGACAAAAAT
>NW_008751721.1:383490-390161 GCF_000715545.1 Opisthorchis viverrini | reverse complement strand
TTTCCCAGCTAACCGCTCGGCCACGAACGGCTGACTGGCAGTCACTACCTCAAACTGGGGCATGTGCCACCCATCCTTCAATCACGGAATCCACATCACCTGGTCAAATATTGATCGGCTTATCGAGTGACAACTCCTCAGATGGAAATTTCACTCCTCGTATAAATTGTTCTTCCTTCTGAGCTTTTTACACATTAATGCCGTTTCGGCTATCAGATAGTACATTTGATGCTGCCGTCTTGTCTTCCCCTTTCTGAAACGTTGACAGACAATCCTTTTTATACAAAAAAAATTATTGTGCTGGATACTCCTTCTTTTCACATGGTTACCTGGCTATTTTTTTCAGTACACGGAGATGTAGTGCTTTGTTTCTCTTCTCAGTAAAACTTTTCCTCTGCCGTTCTAATGTCACTGATTTAGACTTTTTAGATGGCTTTTCTCCGGACAGCCCATCCAGATAATTTTTAGAGATGGTGGTAACTTTGCTTTTTGTTTCACTAGTTCCTTCCTATACGAGTTAGGGACATTTACTTAACTCTGCTCTCACCCCCAAATAAATCCACCGTATGACTCCTATAGAAGGGGTAAAAACGCACTTTTTATGCCGACCTGCTATACTTCATACTTTTTGTGTGAGATACATTGAAAACATCTCCTGAACTGTGTGTGTACTTTCCGACCGCGACTGGTTACAGCGCCTAAGACTGTGTATTTCTACTATCTTAGTTTGGAGACCTCACAAGCAAACACTCTTGTTAACGCTAAGAAATACCCTTCCACTAGCAAGTTACGTCAGCCTGGTCGCCTACAGTTTCGTTTGCAAACTCGTTCATTGCCTCCATCCCTTCACTTTGTACAGCTCACCTACCGTTTTCCTTGGCTTGTTTGTTTAAACAAGGTCTGAAGCGATGACTTCCCAATCGGTCCCAAACATTTTCCAATTGATTGAAAAAGGTCTGAATTCATTTTCTATGCGTACCTTGTTTCCACATCCACGCTCACGTTTCCCCTTGTGTGTCCTTTACCGCCATTTCATAAATTCACCCATGTATTGTTAGAGATCCTTCTCCGTTACCCGGTAGTAAAAGCCTGCATCTCGTGGGCTTTCGATGTCCACCGAAGCTGTCTTTCCTTATACTCTTCACTATTACGCCCTTGAGGGATTCGCGTGCGCCGTCGTACTGGTTGCTCGCTCTTATGGATCTTCTGGTGTCAACGACTGCTAGCGGCCTCAACTATATCCAGTAGTTATTTGATCGTATCGGAGAAGCCAGACACAGCAATGAAATCCACTAGCACATTTCTTTTCACGTTTTGCCATGCCTCACCAACATGCTCACCACCTGTACCGTGTTGATTTGCTGCAGAGTAGTTGAGCTAGCTCGGACCGATTCGCCTATGGTAGTTCGGAGGGCACCTTTGATGCCCTCACACTCAGAGCGGCCTTGGTTAGCCACGTACCGTCACACCACTGGTGGTGACTGTTTTTAATGCAGGTAGAACAAGGACGAACTGTGCGTACAAAGAAAATGATCACGTAGGTGGATTTCTGCCACCTATTTTTGTAAACCGAGTCTCGATATAGGAAACTCGGAAGATGATACGGTTGTTGCTTCGTGCCATAAGGTGCGGCCCAATGAATAGTTTCCAAGCCGAATTTTCAGCAACCTCATGAGTAGTGAATTACAAATATACACAAGTTTCCAAGCCCGTTTGCGTATTCTGTGTGGCAGCTGATGAGATTATCAGCATAATCTGCTCGTAAGTTCCAAAGGACTGAGGGATTAACGGAAGGCTATGTTGAACCGGTGAGACCCAGAGTGAAGTAACCTTGAAGGACAAAAATGACTGCGTGGTAGTAGGTTCTATCTATTCCATCAGTTTCCTGATTATTATTCCACTGGCAACAAAATGTTCTGGTTTCTCTACTAGTCATTTCGGAACTGAGTTCAGCTGGTCTTGGCATATTGCGAAATGGAGTTTTAAGAACGGTCTGAATCTCGAGCTGCAGCGTGTCTGCTAGGTTTTACAACTCATGCAATATCATACATCGGTTGAAACTGTCAAAGGTCGGTGAGATGGGCACTAATGCTTCAGCTTCTAGCATTGCATCCAAAGTTGAGTCCATCTTCATTCTGTGCCATTATGTGAATCCACTGGAAGCGAACAGAACAGGTTCAACGTACATGTTCATAGACCAGTTTGGTTACTTCGGACATACTAATAAAGGGAATAGCTAGTCTCTCAAACGAATCGGGATTATTCATGTATACTTTGAAATGGACAGTTGTGACAGAAAGTGACTTGTTATAAATGTTACATTCTGTTTGCTTTAACAGGATTTTACTGATATTTTACCGTCACATGCATCACCATGGGCCCCAACACAAGCGCTGGCACTTACATTTTAGTGCCGTAGGACCGCAAAACCCGTATTTCCTAGAACAAGTTTTAACTTGGCTAAGGTAAAAAGCAGACGAAGAATGAAACTGATGTTAGCCGATCCTACGTATTACGGGTTGTAGCCTAAGTAAAATCACAGCAACAGGTGGCAGGTTTTGGCAAAAGAGCCCGCTAAAAACGGGTTTCATTAGCTACTATGGATTCACTCCCGCAGAACGCACGAGCCACTCACATGGACTTTGCTGGGCTTTTGGCCGAAGGTTCTCTCGATATTTAGGTAGCAGAGATTGAATGACTGCACAAAAGAAACCGGTTAATTTCAGCCTCGTGCTTACTGTACACCTGAAAAAACAGCCAGAGAAAACGCTACCTTTGAACCCAGTCTAAAACAGCAGTAATATGGAGTCATTTTCACCCACGCATTACATTGCGATCAGTGTGATATTCCATAGGCTGCAGTCCATCGTGGAGCAACTGAAGACTCACCAAGTGTTTCCGCAAATTACCAAGTAAAAATCTCCCGCCAGTATGGAACATGTCAATTTTTAAGAGGAGCAACCTCATTGAGCATACGTCACGACATTCCCTTCTTGATACGACCGCGTGCCAGCTCACAGAACTTGCTATTCGATTCCCATGGCACGATGAAATACTCCGTCGTCCAAATGCACATGCTTCTGCATTTCCGAACACTTCTAACCCACACGTTTGAGTTCATGCCGAACCGACCGAAAGCACTCCCAATTAATATGTATTCTATGACTTTGGATTGTCACAGACTAACTGAATCTTACGTAGTTGTCAGATTTCTGCGACAAAAATTAGTGGACAAAGTTCGGTTTTCGCCACAATCTGCTTTGAGACTGATTAAGGTTTGGGCCGGGAAGCATGTGGTGTCTCACTGCAAGCAGCGAAATGACTGTGATAAGAGTGAATTAGTTGAAAATAAGCCCGGATGCTATTCCTTACTAAAGGATAACGGTGAGTTACGCAATAAGTGGTTTGTAGCAAACACCTGACTGTCGTCGCACACCACCATTCTAGGTGTTTAAAACAAAAGACCCTTCTTTGTCACCAGTGCCAGAACACACCAAACAAGTCAATAGGTTCTTATATACTGATATAAGCAACAATAGTATAAAGGAGAAAAAAGATAAAGCAGCAGGAAAAATCAGTTTTGAAAAAAGGAGGAAAATGACTATCACAACTTTGGGCCAATTTGGAATAGGCGCGAGGCATATACGGATTAGGCGTTATAGAGATTCATATCGCTGTTGCCGTCCCAGTCATATTGGAAAGGAATGTTGAGTTCTTGAAGCAAAGCTTGTGGGACTTCACCCCGGTCCAGATAACGGCACACTTCGATCAACTGAAAACAAAAAACGCAAACGTCAATACAGAGCAGGAACACGATAGAGAAAGAAAACGCGTGAATGAACTTGCCTTGTCTATGTCTGCCTTCATTTTAAGAATCGTCAACTCGCGAAGTCTCACACTTTCGGCAAGGTATTGAATGCGCAAAGTTTTCCGTTTTCGACAATCTTTCGCACTTTCTGAGCTTCGCGAATTAACTGTGGCTGAAGAAGTAACGGGCATCTTGAACAGCGAAGAAGATACGATTCGTACTGAAAGCAGAACCTACTTCACCTGCGCGTTTCATTGAGAAAATATGACGAAATCTTGAAGCGGAGCCGAAAGTGTTCGGAAATATTACCAAATCTGAAAAGGGAAGGGAAGCACAAGCATGAAAATTTAAGTTTTTCGCCCGGGTAACATTCCAAATACCCTTACAAGAGGGTCGAAAGTCTGCGGTTAATACACGCTTTTTCACTTTTCAAGTCAAACGTTACCCTTGTATGCACCTGAGATAACGTTATACGTATGAAACATTTGCAAGTATACAGGGAGGTGCGAGTTGTGTGGAATCTGTAGTATCAAACCAGCATCTAAACGCAGTGGAAAACAAGATAAAGGCAGTGTTAAGCAATGAAGATAAGCGACTTGTGTGAGGACGATGGTGACAAACCTACAGTACAGCAGTGTACGAGAAAGTACCGCGCAGAGAAGTACATTTACGACTGCGGAAATAAATCCGTGGCAATGTAACGGATTACACACAGTTGTCTTTCGCTACCAATCGCCTTCACACAGGCCAGAAGTTGGAAAGAACGGTAGGGAACACTAGGTATCTGAGACAACAGTATTGACACAGGTGATCGGACTGTGGCAAACTGGATGGGGTAGTATGAACCTCGGGTCTGGCTATAAAACAAACAAGTACAGCAGATGTACGAACACATAATCAGCAATAAAAAACTGGCGATTTGTAGTGCTATAACGGACAGTCACAACGACCATCGTGATGGTCTACGCGACACAACAGTTACAAAGGAGCAGAGGACGAACCAGATTGGTATAGGCCGGCAGACTGTGACAGACCAGACTGAAAGCTGCCACTTTGACGTGGCGGTTGGGCTTGAGTGCTGCAATGATCCGGCGGGCTACACTGGCTGGAAAGTCGTTCCACAAGTTGGAACCATGCCAGGAAGGTCAAAGGGGAGCAATCAGACAAAGAGCAGCGAGACTCCGTATTACGAGTAAGCATAATACGATGCGGTCTGGGGGTAAAGTCGTACTGTCCTCTACGACAGGAGTGTGAAGGCAGTGACGTGTTTCCCCCAGGCGACCAGCATGTCCATATTTATGGAAGCAGCGAGGAATGACGGGTTAGAAAAGGTCGGTCCTAAAACCCGCATACTCCGATCACCCAACGGTTAACCGTGATCGCCGGCGCATTATTTAATACGGTGCTGCTCAAAAAGCACCTGATGCACGTGGCCACACCAGAAGCAGGACAGCAATGCCTTACTCCCTACACCCTCAGGTTCGACGAAACCACCGCAGCCGAGCAGGTCAGACCAGTGATTTATCGGCTCCAGGCACGGTCCTCAAAGAAAACCCTACCGCCCGTTGCCTCACTGGTCAGACTTTTGAATCAGAGGCCAGGGGCAGGGTCCCTGAACAAAACCTTACATCGTCCCACTGCCTTGTGGGTCAGACTTCGAGTCAGAGGCTCAAGGTGTGGTACCTCAACCAAAACCCCAGCTTGGGCAACCGGGAATTATCATTTGCCCGAGCAGTTCGGTGTCCACCGATGTCCCTCCCCTACCTCCCCCCACCACACAAGCAAACGTCACTGGGTCACTTGACTGTCAGTTATCTGACCAAAAGGCTTCGCTGTCAATTAACAGTGAGCAAAATAACACCCTTCTAATTCCATGAGATCCTAGCTATGTAGGAGCTTTCAATGCCCGTACTCTACTTCAAAATGGCAAACAGGCAATGCTTACTGAAGCCTTATACTCCCTTAAAATTGATGCATGCTGTGTCTCTGAAACACTATGACAGTGTCTGCGGAGCAAAGGTGTCCCGCATAAATTATTGACCCTCCTTAACGCGCTGTACTCCAACTCCCGCGACCGTGTGAAGGTCTCTGGGAAGCTCTCTTCTGAGTTCTTCTAATGTTGGACAGGGCTGTCCTCTTCCAACTTTCCTCTATAGATTCGTCATTGGTACGATTATGGAAAACTCACTACTAGCTTCACGAAGAGACTGGACCTTACCGTGGTGTGACGGTTTGCGCACCTCAGCGATCCACTGAGCTATACTGGAGAGTGTCCCGCGACACTCACAGAGTCTCTCATGCCAGGTTGGTCAATGGTTAGAGGTCTGACGAACACAGTCTCCTGGTCCTCTAGGTTGGGGGTTGGAACATGTATGGCGACTTGTTCCGTAGAGATGGTAATGCATTTATTGCATTTCCGCCAAACCGCTACCTTGCGGTTAGGCTTTTAAGCCAAAGACTTTGGTTGAGGACCTCCTCCTGTCTAGGTGTGGGTGCCCTGGCAGTATCCCAGCCCACGTACAACCATGAATTGCACATACACAAATAAACTCATGCCACATCGGCCGTCGCGTGGTGCCATCAGCCGGGTCGCCTTACTTGCTGCATACAGCAGGGCGGTTCGTCTGGCAACGTCTGTGAAGGAGTCTCACAAGCGGCAAGTTGATAGATGTCTGTTTACCGTGTCTGCCTATGCCCCAATTGACTGTAGCTCTGACGCCGTCAAATAACAGGTTTTAGACGCCCTGAATGCTCTGCTGCGGCGAGCTAAAAACTCAGACATTGTGGTGATTGCCGGAGATATGAATGCACAAGTGGGGCGGCTTAGTGCATCTGAGACTCAATTGGGAGGTCGACATGGACT
>NW_008751721.1:369922-381642 GCF_000715545.1 Opisthorchis viverrini | reverse complement strand
AAGGGACGTGTGTATCAAGCTACAGTACGGGCTGTTTTGTTGTATGGCTGTGAGACTTGGCCTATTCGAGCAGCGGAACTGAGACGTCTTTAGGTGTTCGACAATCGTTGCCTCAGAACCATAGCTCGTGTGAGTTGGTGTCGGCGAATCCGTAATGAGGCAGTTAGAAAGCGCGTCTTCGGCTGTGTGACGGGTACTTCCATTGAGGAATGTGTCCAGCAACAGAAGCTGCGTTGGTTGGGACATGTGTTACGTATGAAGGAACATCGTTTGCCGAAGAGAGTACTGTTTTCCATGCCCAATTCGGAGTGGTGTAAACAGAGAGGGGGTCAACCATTGACTTGGCAGATGAGTATGAAGGAGATCACGAAACGCTTGGGTGCTGTCGGTGCTACTCGCCTTCCAGGATGGAGACCGCATGATCCTCACTGTGCCTGGTTGGAGACACTACAAGTTATGGCTGCCAACCGATGTCAGTGGCGTTCTTGTTGTCCGTTTCTATCCAGATTGCTTGAGTGAATGTCTGGAGGTGTAGGTACTTTGGAATGATTGTGATAAGCTAGCACTAAGACCCCCCGTCCACCTTTACTCTTTTCTTAACAGTAAGGCTTTCAAATAAATCATGGTTGTACGGCAGTGAAGCATCGGTGTTCAACACTGATGTCATGCTGTCGATGATGATGATGATGAGATTCTAATGTCTGTGGGGTCTAAGTGATCCCGGGGAATTTGTTCACAGATATCAAGTGCGCAGACGACATAGGTGCTCTTGGATCTGACTCCGTAGTAATGCAGGCAGTATGAAATAACCCAAATAATTCTACCTCATGGTTTGGCAGGCGCTTCACACATGCAGAGTTTAAAGTGCTACTGCAAGACTTATTGCGCTAGAATCCTTACATCATGCTTGTAGATGAGCTGATCGTGCTAGTAGACAAGTTTTTTTTCATCTGGGAAGTGGTATCAGTCCCGGTGGTCTGGTGAAAGATGATATTTCCATCCAGATTGGGAAGGCCAGGGCAGCTTTTGTGAATCTGCGCACGTAGGCGTGACATCAGTTTATCCGTCAAGGGTCAAGTTTAGGATGCTGCGGTGCGTTCCATACTACTATACGGATCAGAAACCTGGACGTTGCGCGCTGAGGACATCAAAAAAACCTTCGATGTTTGACCACTGATGTCTTCGGAGCATCGCCCGATTCTGGTGGGAACACCGGATCAGCAATTCTGAAGTACGTCGAATGGTATTCGGAAGAAATAACTCACTCTCGACAGATGAACTGATCAGACTACATCGGTTTCGCTGGCTTGGCCACGTGCTGCGTATGCCAGTCGACCGACTTCCTCGAGAGGTACTTTTCGCTCAACCACGTGGAGGGTGGAAACGAGGCCGAGGTGGTCGAACAATGAGTTGGCAGCGAAGTATAAAAGCCCTTACCAGCAAACTCAGCTGCACCGGTCATTACCGTCTACCTGGATGGCGAACCCGAGACGGGCCACATCAATGGTTGGAGACACTGTCAGACATGGCCCAGTTGCGCCCTCAATGGTGCTCGTGCATTGAATCAATGCATACCTCCCTTCCCGATTCTCCCTACTTGACAGTCCGCCGACAGCACTGTATTCATGCACGAATTTATCAGCCCGCTTCCAGTGCGTAGCTATCTACGCAACCTTCCCAAATCAGTGGTGAAGGAAATTCATCATCATCATTGTCAGCTGTACTAACAGCATACTCGTCGTACAGTGGTTGTAGCTGTCGCAGTTTCGTTCACCGATGGTTTGGGGGGAGGGGTAGGGTGAACGAAATTGCGGCAGCTAAAACCAATGTACAACAAGAACGCGGTTCCTGCAATGATGATGATGACTGTGACAGAGAAATTAATTAACAGTAATCAATGAACGTAAACTGACAAAGAAATACGGACGAACGGCCGTCAGTATGCACATACAACACATCAGTTCCATCACAACTCGAGGTGTGGACGAAATGCACTATAGCAAGTCAAGGAAAGACATGGGTCAACCAAGCATCGAATGCGGAGTGGACCAGCCTTTCAAACGTGCTGCATAGAACGAAGTTGGAGATGTGCTGAGTGGGGCAACCTTGATCACGAGTAGCAGGCTGGAACAGCGTCCTAATTGCTCACGTACGATTCCACACCAGACAAAGGATAACTACATGATTGTGAAGGATCGTGAACATCTGTCTACTGTTAAAATCCAGTCCTGAAAACGGCGAAAGTAAACTAGCTTGCTAGTGGATATGGTTCATACTGATACTCCACACAAACCAACTGCTTATCCAGGAAGACCAAAGAGGAGCAGTCAGATCAACGATAGCGAGGCACCGTACAAGGAGGAATTGTAATGCTAAGTGGTCTCGTTCAGCCTTGACACTTTCGGTGCACGGCTGACATTCCACTCGAAAAGAGCATAACTGCTGAGATACTACCAGGTTGCCCAAGCCTAGACAGAAACAATCGAGACGCCGAGGTTGGGTTCGAAACATGAATCTCCCAGGGAGTAAGTTTGCGTCCTAACCACTGGGCTATCTCAAGGCGGTCTTGGAGTAGTCTTACTGTCCTCTGCGATAAGAGTGTGAATCCATATTGTGTCCATATTGATGGAAGCAGCGATGCTACCTCCCCCCAAGGATCATCACCACCAGTATCAGTTGTAAGAACTGCGTATTTGTTTCACATTGGTTATAGCCGCCACACTTTCGTTCGATAATTTGGGGAGGTGGAGTAGGTGGCTGCTATTTAGAGGCAGGAGCTGATATAGTTGATGCGTGAATACACAGTTGTCAATTGAATTTTGAGTGGAGAGATTGGGAAGCGAGGTATGCACTGAAGGCAACAGCTTGGATGTGCGGGCGCCACTGAGGGTGCGACTGGGCCATCTCTGTCGATATTCCTAATCATTAATGTGTCCCGTCTTCAGGTCCCCATCCAGGGATCAATGCAGCTGAGTTTGCTCGTAATGGATATCATGCTTTGCTGTCAAGTCATTGTATGACTTTACCTGGCGTGTTGTGCGAAAAGAACCCTTCGAGGAAGTCGATCGACTGGCATATGCAGCACGTGGCCAAACCAGCGCAACCTATGCACAATGACCAGTTCATCTTCCGAAAACCGTTAGATATACTTCAACACTGATCCGGTGTTCATACCACACTCGAGCAATGATCTGAAGACATCGATGGTCAAACATTCAGTCCTTTGACGTTGTCAGCGTGCACTGGTCAGGTTTGTGATCCGGATAGTAATATGGAGCGCACCACAACATCGTAAACTTTACCCTCGACGGATAATCTGATGTCATGCTTTCGCCCCAGGTTATGCAAATTCAAAAAGGTTGTTCTGGCCTCACCAATCCGGATGGAAATATCACCTTTCGCCATACCACCGGGGCTGATACAACTTCCCAGGTGAACAAACTTATCTACTAGCACGATCAGCTCATCTACAAACATGAGGTAGGGGTTCTAGCGCAATGCAAGAGCACTTTACACTCTGCAGGTGTGAAGCGCCTGCCGAACCATGAGGTAGAATTTAGATTATTTAATACTGTCTGCATTATCACGGAGTCCGACCTAAGAACAGTTGTCACCTGCGCACTCGATATCTGTGAGCAAACTCCCCGGGAGCACTTCAACCCCACAGGCATTAGAGGCTAGCAGTGAGTCTTTCATAATCATATGAATGACGAATATAAAGAGGAAAGGTGGAAAAGGACACAAGTTGATGTGGGGAACTCAGAAGAGAGCTCCCCGTCGACCTTAACGCGGCCACAGAAGTTGGTCAAAGAGGATCAAGAATTTATAGGTGACACCTTTGCTCCGCAGACACTGCCATAATGCCTGACGGTCCATGGAGATCAAGGAGCACACCATTGCTAGTTAGTGGAAGAAGTGTCGCTGTTCCAGAATCTGTCGAATGTGATCGATGCATCCTCTTGCGGAACGGTATCAACCTTGGTTTTCACGGATCTTTCTCTCCCTGTGTTCACTCAACCTTCGAAAGATAAGACCATAGAGCACCTTCGATGCCACACCTACCAGGATGATGCCACGGTGGTTTTCATACGGCGTCTGCGTACCCTTTTTGAAGGTAGGAATAACTGTAGACGCTCAATCCGCAGACACTTCTTCTTCACTCTATACCGCACTACTTAGTTTTGTTAGGTTGGCCATCAGGGTTTCTCCGCCTTCTTTGAAGAGGGATGGATACAGACCGTCTGTTCCTGGTGCCTCCTCACGTCTAAGTAAGGATATTTCGTAACTTAATTCTTCTTCCACAGGCTGTGTTGCAGGAAGCCAGCTGAGCTGGTCTTCTAAATGTCCGGCTCATCTTTCCAGTCAACGTTTTTGCGAGTGAATTAATGAGCCATCTTTTCCACTCGTTTCATTGAACGTTGGTTTCCTGGGGCCAACTGATCTTTTCAGCCGATACAAGGCACGGCTGTTTCCGGAAGCAAAAGTCCTCTCCGTTTCCCGAGCCTTCGATGTCCACCAGAGCTCTCGTCTTCTCTTAGGCTCTTCACTAGCTGTCGTTTAAGGGACTGGTATGCGCCGTCGTACTCGCTGTCTTCTGGTATGGATTCCCTGGCATCAATCGTGAATAACGACCTCGTGGACTGTGCACTGTAATCATATCGTTGAAGAATGCGATGAATTTGTATTACTGATCAGTGTTTCCGGTCGGTGTTGGAGTGCTGGATTCCATAAGGCGATCAATGGGTATGGTAACAGATTTGCGGACTACTTGGACAATGAAATGTACTTTGGAAAGGGAAAGACCACGGGCCATCGTATGGAGGTCGTGAAGGTCGTAGGGTATAAACACATGAGAACAAGCTGCAAAGTCTGAGGGACGTAAGATAGTTTTTCGGTGACGGTACGTCAGGCAGGAATCCAAACGGATCCGGCTACACCGCACTTCCTCGGGCGCGGCTACGGCCGATAAGCCTAGCCCGTACAGGACTGGCCGAGAACACCATTGCTAGTTAGTGGAAGAAGTGTCGCTGTTCCAGAATCTGTCGAATGTGATCGATGCATCCTCTTGCGGAACGGTATCAACCTTGGTTTTCACGGATCTTTCTCTCCCTGTGTTCACTCAACCTTCGAAAGATAAGACCTTCGATGCCACACCTACCAGGATGATGCCACGGTGGTTTTCATACGGCGTCTGCGTACCCTTTTTGAAGATAGGAATAACTGTAGACGCTCAATCCGCAGACACTTCTTCTTCACTCTATACCGCACTACTTAGTTTTGTTAGGTTGGTCATCAGGGTTTCTCCGCCTTCTTTGAAGAGGGATGGATACAGACCGTCTGTTCCTGGTGCCTCCTCACGTCTAAGTAAGGATATTTCGTAACTTAATTCTTCTTCCACAGGTTGTGTTGCAGGAAGCCAGCTGAGCTGGTCTTCTAAATGTCCGGCTCATCTTTCCAGTCAACGTTTTTGCGAGTGAATTAATGAGCCATCTTTTCCACTCGTTTCATTGAACGTTGGTTTCCTGGGGCCAACTGATCTTTTCAGCCGATACAAGGCACGGCTGTTTCCGGAAGCAAAAGTCCTCTCCGTTTCCCGAGCCTTCGATGTCCACCAGAGCTCTCGTCTTCTCTTAGGCTCTTCACTAGCTGTCGTTTAAGGGACTGGTATGCGCCGTCGTACTCGCTGTCTTCTGGTATGGATTCCCTGGCATCAATCGTGAATAACGACCTCGTGGACTGTGCACTGTAATCATATCGTTGAAGAATGCGATGAATTTGTATTACTGATCAGTGTTTCCGGTCGGTGTTGGAGTGCTGGATTCCATAAGGCGATCAATGGGTATGGTAACAGGTTTGCGGACTACTTGGACAATGAAATGTACTTTGGAAAGGGAAAGACCATGGGCCATCGTATGGAGGTCGTGAAGGTCGTAGGGTATAAACACATGAGAACAAGCTGCAAAGTCTGAGGGACGTAAGATAGTTTTTCGGTGACGGTACGTCAGGCAGGAATCCAAACGGATCCGGCTACACCGCACTTCCTCGGGCGCGGCTACGGCCGATAAGCCTAGCCCGTACAGGACTGGCCGAGAACCGGGACGCTTGCCGGTCCGGCATCAAGGCGAGATCTGATTGGTCGAGAACCTGGACCCAACAGCCAATCATGACCCGGTATTGGTCAAATACGGGTTGTTACTGACGCATCCAGGACGCGTCAGAAATTCCAGAAAGTTATAACCACCTGCGCTATCTATACAAAGCGCTGTACAACTCTTCCTGACTTCGTTTTGGGCATTAATAGACCTTGTGCACCTTTGGCGGTTGTTTTGACGTGAACGCTAGCTTGGAAGGCTCAGACCGAGAACTAAGCTGAGGAAAATACCGTTACTACAATTGGTGAACGAGAACCCACGATGTCAATCGGGTTTGATCAGCTCCGAGAACTATTGCAGCAGCAACAAAAGCAGTTTGAAGAAGTGCAACTGAAGCTCATTGAATCACTGATTCAGAAACCGCATACCCTTACAGCAGCGGTCAGTACTGGTGAGTCTTCTGTTTCCTCAACTGATGCAGCCGCGTCCTCACAAATTTCATTCTCCCCAAGCTGCCCCGTGACCTCAGCTTTGATATTCGGCGATCAAACATCACTGTTCAATATCCGCTACCAATACCTAAAGTTGCCAAGAAAGACTATGATGATTTCATCACGTTTGCCGGTGTTGTCAATCGAGAATGCGAGCGCTTCAAGCTCAGCTCAATGACGGGGAATCAGTTTAAGTGCCTCACTCTTGTATCCGGTCCCTAATCATCCCATGATGCTGACATCAGAACCCGGCTGCTTAACAGAACTGAACAGAATGATGAAATGACGTTGCAGAGCTTCATCAATGAATGCCAGCGCTTCGTCAAACTGAAGCACGACACGGCTGTGATCGGTCAGTCACCTGTGACCTCAAGCAGCTGTGTGCAGACAATCAACTCCAGCGCGGCCAGGAAATCTGACAAGAAGCCCGATCAAAGACATAGTAAGCCTCCCACGAGCTGCTGGCATTGCGGTGAGTGGCATTTTGCAAGTTGTCGCCGATTCAGGCGTGACAAATGTTCCCGGTGCAGTCGTGGTAGCCACAAAGATTTATGTTGATCTCAAAGAATACAGCCACACGCACATCACCGCGCAGCCCACACATCGCGTTCCAACTCGGTGACGGTAACATTCAAATTTGATTTCGCTTGCTGAAGGAAGTTCCTGACGGTTCGTATCAACGACATCTCAGTTCGTTTACAACTTGATACTGGATCCGATATCACGCTGCTCAGTGAACGAACGTGTAAACGGATCGGTAAGCCACATGTGAAGCCGGCTGAAAGCCGTCTGACACTGGGCCTGTAATGGTTCCCGTGGTAAACTGCAGTTGACTGGCGATGTTGGCCGCCTGATTAAATTCAATGACTCGACGGTACAAGCCACCTGCTACTTGAAGTCATGCCCCAAACTTGATCTCATGGGGCTAGATTGGATCGAAAAGCCAAATCTGCTGAATAGACCAGTCAGTTCTATTTGCACCCGGATGCATGCAGCATCCTGAAAAGCTCATTTACCAAAGCGTTCACTTTTGCGCCTCCTACAACGTCATGCATCTGTATTCACTGACGATCTTGGATGGTGTACAAATGCTAGAGCCAGACTGTGCCTTTTCCCTGGTGCCAAGCCAGTTTTCGGGCCAAAACGTCCAGTACTGTATGCAGGTTTGACCAAGAACTGGACGACTTCAGAAGGTGGGTGTTCTCCAACCGACCAACTACTCTGCTTGAGCCGCACCTATAATGTCGGTGAAGAAGGCTAACGGGACGATCCAGTTGTGCGCAGGTTTGTCCACCGGTCTCAACGCGGCGCTGGATACCCATCACTACCCTCAGCCTCTTCCAGACGATTTGTTCGCGAATAGCCGCATGTGCAATGGCTTTCTGGCTGCTATCTGCAAATACGTGTGAAATCACTGCGCCAATTCCATAGTTCGAGGTGTCCGACGCCACAACGATTTCAAACGATAGATCGTAATGTGAGTAGCAAATCGGAACTCAGCATGAATTTGACAGAGTCAAGGGCGCGTTGGCATTCTTCTGACCGTGTCCACCTGTGGTCCTTGGTATGTAGCTGATTTTGTGGGCCTCGAAGGCCATGCATAGCAGGCAGAAACGAACTGTAGCGACTGACGAGACCGAAGAAAGGCCTGAGAGGCGCCAAATCTGTGGGTGCTGGCATACGTTTGATCGCTTCAATGTTCTCCGGGTCTGGATGGCGGCCATGTTCGTCAATAATTAACCCAAGGTATTAACCGCATGCAAAAAATGCATTTCTCTCGGTGCTCAAGTGAACGCTTACAGCAAATAGCCGGCAACTTTCGGTGAACAGCCCCACAAGTTCCATTACAGTCCTGGATCTCCGGTAACTGTTCAGTCGCTTTGGAACGCCAGAGACTATTGCATCCAACAACGGCAGTCAGTTTACGTCGTCGTCGTTCGCACACTTTTATCGTGAGTATGGCATAACGGATATATGCTCGCCGCCGTTTCATCCACAGTCGAACGGCCAAGCGGGACGCTAGGTTGACGCTCTCAAGCGGGCGCTTCAGAAGTCCAGGGGGGGACCGAAGGAAGAGATTTTGCAAAAGTTCCTGCCTTCACATCGAGGGACGCCGTATCCCCAACTCACCTGATGGGGTGTCACCAGCAGAGGCCCAGCTCCAGGACAGGCTTCAAAAACCGCCTGACACTATACGGTCACAAAAATGGCAAACTAGTCACCGCAACACCAGAATGGAGGAACAGTTCAACCGGCATCATGGAGCAACTGCGCACGCATTCAGCGAAGGCCAGAGAGTGTTGGTTCGTGACTAAAGCGGCTGACACCCTACACCCAAGAACTCGTCCTTCGCCGGCGCGGAAAAGTGCTGTACGATATTCATTTCGGTCAAGCCAAGTGAATACGCCACGCGAACCATACCCGGCCGAAAGATACGCCGATTCTGCCCAGGAGACCGAGCGATTCGATTCTAGAAACGCTTCTGGACACATTTAATCTCGGTACCATCCCAGACGATATAGCAGCTGCTTCGTCAGAGGCCCAGTCTGAGCACGGATCACAACCGCAACGTCGGACCGACAGGATCCGCAAGCCAATGAGGCCACTGCAAGTGAACCCCCGGCTTCGAAGCAACGTCAAAAAATTTCCAGGGGGAGGCGTTGGGCAGGAATCCACACAGATCCCGCCACACCTCACGTCCTCAGGCGCGGCTGCGGCCGATAAGCCTAGGCCGTACGAGACTGGCCAAGAATTCGGAACGCTTGTCGGTCCGGCATCAATTATCTGGGAAGCTGTTGCTTGTCCACTTTTCACTTATCCACTGTCACTGCTCACATTAACCCCTCTTTCTGCACAACAAGGACCCGATGTCATGACGCTTTGGTGAGCGTAAAAAATACCGTTCGTTCTCAATGAGTCTAACAGCTTGCCCCCTGCTAGCTACCTCGACGACAAAGTTTTCACCTTCCTAAAACTAGGCACCTACTCTGGCCCAACTAATACTTTGCTTCTAGATCACCAAACGTCTTAACCTTTCTTGAGTCTATTAAGCTTGATGTCATCCCTTTTTTGATTTTTTCTATGGGCTCCGTCGTAAACCATGCCTCCTAACACCCGCCACGCATTACTGCTTTCATTCTATTTCTTTCCCGTCGCCCCTCTTCCCAAGCTTCAAGCCTCGATTGCAGTTGCCCAAACGCCCTGTAGAACTGTTATTCATTCAAACTGGTTCGTATCCGGTCTACGCTGACGCGATCCATCAACGAAAGGGAAATTATCTGTGAGCCTGCATCTGCATGATTCCCTGTGTCAATCTCCGCCTCACTCAGACCCAGCTGCCACGGAACTGGGCCTCCCTTCTCCGACTCTTGACGACCGTTATGGGGCTGTCCATAAACCAAAGCATGTCAGTGCGATGATGGCATGGCACTGTCATACCCAGTTAGATGGCACCCCCGCAACTACTTTCTCCAGAATATCGACCGCAACTTCTCTCGCACTCAAGCCTGTACCCACAACTTCGAGCAGTTCTCATCCGGCCCCGTCTCTGGGATGAGCTCTCCCGTACTCAATGAATTTTCGCTCAGATTTGGCTAGCCTGGCTTTTCCTTGGTTTGTGCTGTCCAGCAGGCCATCCGGCTAAGGAATGAGAGCATCGTCGCTGATCGGTTTCCGACCGAGAACACGTAGGATCTCGAAGACTCCTATCAACAGTGTGCGAACATCCCACAGTTTGACTGTAGCTGCTGTCATTCCACGCTGCCATGTTATGTTCTGTTGCCCACATACTTTTTGAAAGTGAATAACGGATGAAAAACAGTGCATTTGTCGGTAGACAGGCATGCAAATTACATGTCCGAACATGAGGAATTAGACTTGCTACACTGACGATTCTGAATCACCATCATTTGTTGGCTTGATCAGTATTTGATCGCGGACATACTGCCGGACGCTTACCGGTCCGGTATCAAGACGAGATCCGATTGGTCGAAAGTCTGGACCCAGCAGCCAATCATCACCCAGTATTGGCCAAATGCCGGTTGCCAGTGGCGCATCCAGAACGCGTCAGGAATTCCAGAAAGTTATTACCGGCTACGCTATATATACTAAGCGCTGTACAACTCTTCCTGACTTCGTTTTGGGCATTAATAGACCTTGTGCACCGTTGGTGATTGTTTTGACGTGAACGCTATCTTGGAAGGCTCAGACCGAGAACTAAGCTGAGGAATAAAGCGTTACTACACGGTAGTGAATAGTAGCGCAGTTCGGACATGATTCTTTAAACTGGCTGCGTAAATGGCAGGACCGGTGGAAGGTTGAGATTCTGAATGGAAGAATTGACATGGGTAAGCAAAGTCGTGCTATAAGCTAATTCTGCTGGCGAACAGTGCGTGGGAGAATGGAACAAAACCCTAACATCGGCTGGTTCATGGTTAACATTTTAGTTAGAGGCTAGGGTCATGGCCCCGCAACAAAATTCTACATCCACCCACTCTCTCGTGAGTCAGACTTTTGAGCCAAAGTTACCAGGTGGGATATGTTACTTAAACTCCCTCCGTCTTGGGAAACTGAGAAGTGCAATTCACCCTTGTAGCTTTTCGCTCTCTGATTTTCTCCATCCTCCTATCCTAAAAGGCGAGTCACACCGACTACATCTGGACTTTTGGTGCTCGTTTTCATTTGCCTCTACCAGACTAAAGGTTCTCCGCTTCTCCGCTTGCAATGTTCGAGATTGAGTGAGAACAACATTCTGCAGGACAAAAGACAATCTGGTAAGCACGATATGACACAACCACCGCAGCTTCCGACGCCGAATGCATTCTGGACTGAACTTTCTGACGCATAACCGTAATTCACTTCAAAGCTGTCCCGTTGCGAATTCGCCGGCACCAGCTTACACGAGTTATAGCCGGCACAACGGTTATCCCTGATCCGCAGATATGAGTCCAATCACACGCACAGTTGCCTGATAAAAACTCAGAAATCTGGTCGTTGGCTTGTTCGCTGAGCTATGCAATTTGGTTGCAAACGTTTCATCACCAATCCAGGTGCTACGCACAACTACGCACTGATGATGTCACCTCGATTGGTGATGAAACGTTTGAAACCAAATTGCCCAGCTCAGCGAACAAGCCAA
>NW_008751721.1:366893-369902 GCF_000715545.1 Opisthorchis viverrini | reverse complement strand
TACCGACATTTCCTCTGTAGAAAACTCAGCTATCTGCCGTTTCGACGCCATAGTAGTAACTGGTGGCGGTGTGAGCAATTTCGGCCCATGGCCGGCGAACTGTTGGATGGCACCATTGAAACAGATTTCGGTTAGTTTGGAAGTTATTATTACATAAAAAAGTCTGCTGTAACCATAGGGCTGAAGCCGTCGTTTTCACTTGTATGTGCATACCGAGTCCAATCCGAAGTCGACCAACCAAAGGAGTCTCACGTGCCCTAATTCTGCTCAAATATGCATTCAGACCTCCGACAATGACTACACTTAGCCTGCGCCCATAAACCGATGTCCGGTTGGTTATTGGACTCCGTGTGTGTCGCATGGATATCCCCATTTGAGCACTTAGCCTGCCGTAACATTGCATTTAAAGCGTCATACAAGTTTATTTTCATAGTGTCAGAAATTCAGTCGGTTAGAGCCTAACCAGACACGACAGACAAATGACGATCAGCCATCCATGTGTGAGACTTTCAAAGACGCTGTCAGACTAATAAGGAAACATCAACCTTTGAACACTGACTGTCGATGACAACGACTGTCAGAGTTGTTGTTGTTGTCAGGGTTGTTTCGCCGTGGCTTAGGATGAGACTGGCTATCGCTTACCCTGCCGCCACTGGATCGTCAGAAGTGTGCAGCCAGAAGCGGGTTGGGGGTGACGAGGTACTTGGGTCAGTCATTTTGGCTTCATTTAAGCTTCCCTTTTATGATAAACAGCACACACCAATGTCAAGCTAGTCCGGCGTGGGAGCAGGAGCCGATTATTTTCCGGTTTGATCCATCGCGCCCATAAACCGATGTCCGGTTAGGTATTAGACTCCGTGTGTGTCGCATGGATATCCCCAGTATAACTTGCTGGGTCATGGAAGTACAGAAAAGGTCACAACACGGATCTCAGGAAGTTGAAAATCACCGCTGGTGGGATTACTTCTCGCCAGACTTTTGGGACATCCAAAAAGAATAAACACCTGGAGCCCGTGGTCGGCTTTAAGTCATTCGTGTGTAGGGTGAAGAGAAGGGGTTTCATATTGACCACACCTGTCATCCCGCCAGGTAGACAGGACCCAGTGGATCGTACTGCTCATCGGTTACCGACCAGGGTGCTGAATTGGGCGGAAGTTTACGCCATATGACGGGAACGAAGTGAGTAGACGGTGACCGGCTTGTTATAAAGGCTGGGACACACCTAACAAGGTATCACCCAAGAGTCCTACGACCGTGCGCAGTGGTAAGGACCCGTTGGCTGGCAGTAGATTCGTGGGTTATGAGTCACCCTGCACAAGTCCATGATGTAACGATGGTTGTCGTACGCAGGTTGCAGGCTGCAATTTGACGTTTTTCTCTAGTGTCTTCCAGAGAAGTGTAGTTTAGGAAACAGGTCGGTAATTATGAGGTCCCATTTTTATGAGATTACGCAGCAGATTCACATGTGAGTCTTTCTCTTGTGTTTCTCGACTCCTAATGGTCTCGTTATTGAGGCACTCGTGGCCGCCATGGTAGCTCATTGCAACCTAACACGCTCGAGTATATGGTCGAACGAAAACATCTAGTGACTCACCAGTCAGCCATGCACCACTTACAGTGTCCTTGGCCGTGCGAGGATGGACCTGTTCGTTGTGCGACTGCTTGGGATCGTACTGGATACATCTACATACCGTATTCACACATGCCCTCGACGATCTCCTCGTCCTTATTCATAGTCATTTGCCATGTGAAATTTTTTGGTTTCCAGGGATTTGGGATGTCTGCATTTAACAACCCCAGGTCGGCTGGAGGCAGTTTGCGTTTCTGTTAGACAACGATGACTCTTGTCAACCGGAGACTGTGTACTACATTTGCTTAATGCATCTGAGCTGCTCGAGAATTCGAGATTGCTTGATTGGGTTTTCTGCAAAATAATCTGCAAGCGAACTATTTTTAGAGCTTGTATCGCATGACTAGGTCTATCAGTGATGCTTAAGGAAAGCTGGATCCTGGTAAGATAGATTGGGATGACCGACCTATATTTGACCTAGAATGAAACGGCCAAAACCGGAAGCTGACCATCGTACCGTTTGCCCGTCCTGGGATAGCGCTGAGTAAGTTGTAATAGACGATCAGCGTCCTAAGGGCGACTGAAACTAGAGATCTTAAGCCACAAAGAAGACCTTCGAAGATCCAGTGTTTTGTCCGAACCACTGAACCGAGTGTCACGGTTCACACAGTTTTGGCGTGAAATGATGAACCTATGTGTAGGGTGTTTAGGAAAGCAGTGCTTACTACCTGTTTCGGAAGGTATCTTGCACCCAGCGATTCAGACGTTGTAACGGTTAATTTGCTCAACCATACACGGAGCTCGGGCCACTGGTTAATGATAATGATAATGGGGTGTTTAGGCAGTGCTTACTACCTGTTTCGGAAGGTATCTTGCACCCAGCGATTCAGACGTTGTAACGGTTAATTTGCTCAACCATACATACACCTCGGGCCACTGGTTAATGATAATGATAATGATAATGTTTATTCCCGACTTGTGGGTCGCATGCCGTCTGGCATGATCATGCGTTTACAGTCATAATGGGGCATTACTGAGGGATTTGCGAGTAATGGTGACTGCACGAAAAGGGGACAATGTCACAAATAATGGGAGGTACTCGATTAAATCATATTAATATGTTTCTTTTGCAACTTGTAGGGAACAATAGGCACGGGGTTCGAGTAGTTCAGTGACTCAGTTGGCTGACATGAACTAAAACTGGAAAATCATTGCTGGTGGCATTTCAAATGCACGGGTTTACAGGACGACCAGATAAGCCGGCTAGCCAACTCTCCTGACCCGTTTGTCTGTGCCAGCTGCCTCAACGTCAAGGGTGCAATGCATACCGCAGCGAAGAGAAGAGTCCCCCGAAACGGTACCCAATCCCCAGTGCAGATGCGGAAAGACCACTGTCAGTGTACCGCTCTAATCGGGATACTCGACGCGAAATTAGAGCG
>NW_008751721.1:320047-359211 GCF_000715545.1 Opisthorchis viverrini | reverse complement strand
CTAGAAGGGCCCCTGAAAGCGGTGCTATCTCCTCGGCATTCGAGAGCTACCCGGAAGGATTTTCGATCACTTCGTCCATCATGAAACCGAGCTGCAAGTGGTCGAAACTTCGGACGAAACAGCCAAGCACAATCCCACATCGGTGCACACTAGGAACAAACCGAAATTCATTTCGTTGACAATACAGGGTTCTCAAATTTGCGAACTGTCTCAGGAGTTAGCTTAATGCAGTCGAACTTGATGTTGTTCGTGGTATTTTGTTTAAGTGAGAAAACGTTTAAAAACACTGACCAAGTTCAAAATGAAATATCAGCATATCTTAAAATTCCGCGGCATTACTCAAATAGGAGGTAATATCTAAAGAATATCCGATGCAAATCCCACACAGGAAGATATTTGAACGATATTTTGATGCGCTATTCCTGAGAGACGTAGAAGTTTGGTTGAGTTGTTCACCAGACCAATGCAAAACATTGGCTTTTGAAGCTCGCCTTGTGTGCAGAATGGCAATAGAAGACAACTCGATGTACTGTGCGGCACTCATGAAAACAGTCCTTTCCGGATATGCGCAATCAGTCAGTAGATAATGCAGCCTTTTCAAAGCTCCGCACATGGACTTTTGCCCTCCCAGTGAGATATCTTTTGCATTGATAAGCGTTATTCCAACCTAGGTGGGCGTTGCTGGAAAATAGGTCCAATTATTTTCCGTCATCCTGATAACCGTACACGCCATCGCCAACCCTGGCTGGCTAGACCCGTCTATGTGCGACGCTGGGTGAGATTTGTGGTGTCTGTAATCCGTCATCACATTCATTTACCATTTTTTCCTGAACTACATTTTGTAACTGTTGTGCATATTTTATCATGACGTTTGTTTTGTTGTACCAATAATTACATCAAAAGAAAAATGGTACCGATGCACAAGTTTTTCGGTGCGACTTTCTGACTTATTGCTGAATCAGTGGATTTACGTTCCATTGAACTCCGAAAACGCGTACCCAGGGTAGCCTCTTGAACTGAAATAAATGACGCGTACAACTGAGGAGCTAACCGTCTGTGCCAAAACATAACTGCTTTTATATTCGTGTTTCCCACCCGATGCAGTCTATCTGATAGTACACAGATTTGGCGTACGCGTGCCAATGTGCCCAAGATCTTTGTTGGCGGTGTGGTGTTTTGTATCTTTCTTTTGCTTTCATTATAACATTACATAATTTGTCAATCGCACAACCGTTTTTTGGTTGAATACGAAAAATCTACAAATCTACGCGCACTTGTACAATTTTACGCAACACAAGCATAGCCACGTGCTTCTACACTCTCCTGATTTCGCTCGTGCTCACAGCGGTCATTCGCGAGTCTCATGTGCTATGTCTGGTAGCTCAACATTTCAGACTATCTTCGGAATAAATAAGTGAGAACCATTTAGAAGAAGAACCCTGGCCAACCATGGTTGGATTATTATTTATTAGCTGATTCGGACCAACAACCAACCATTTTAATGAGAATAATTTATAAAGAGTCTCTCACATCTGACCTCTTTAATATTGTATTCTCAAACTAGCGTTATTATTTTTATTTCTTTGCCACACATCTGATAAACTAACTTATTGGGTAGCCAGACCACTGCAGCACCAACCAGCGCTGCGCATGAATTACGACTTCTGAGCGATGCATAAACAACGAGCACTCAGATTGGAGACAGATACATGGTCAGTTATGGACAGAATCTCAGCAAGACTATTATCCGGTGCAATGTCACTTACTCGGCCGCGTTATCAAATTGAGCCATGTCTTTTAACACGTATCAGTTGCCGTTGGAAATAGTGTGCAAGATAAATTCCGACTTGGTAACCGAATGTACGGGTTCCCAAGGGGTTTACTGTGCCTGAAAATAGCGTAGCATCACACCACAATGGGACAAATCCTTGGCAGTCCGCATCTGCGACAAACATTTTGGTGGCAACTGGTTTTCAGTTGTCCGAATTTCCAGCCGATCCAAATAAGACATCCGCTTCTCTCCGAAGACCCTCTGTATCGAAGGCAAACTCTTGCTTTAGACCAGTGCACTCCCCTTTGTGCAACCTAAAACAAATATAGCTACGATTTGCATGTCTTAATTAGTTTTCCTTGGGATTATTTTGGCGCATTCGAGCCGTTCAGTATTCATACACTGGAATTGATTTTTCAGAAGCTGCAACAATTTTAGGGTTTCCAGATTATAATATGGAAAATGGATTATTCTGCAGATTATTTTCATGGGTTATTTGTTTGAGTGTGTGAATCTTCAAGGTCACCTAGCACTACCGACTGTGAACATGTCGCCCGACTTCATAAGATATCGCGAATTTCGAAAAAAGTTGATTCAAATACAATGGATGGAAGTCGCGGATGGCTCTGAAGCTGAAATTTTTAGCTGAACTTTAGTGAAACTAGTTGATCCTTGAGGGTGCAGAATACGTGGAATCACTCCTGTAAATACGTTTTGTTATTTATACCTGCATGACAATTCTAATGCCGAAGTGTGTTCAGGTACCTCGATACTTGTTATCACGATGCTTAACTAAGCATCATGACCAGTGGACTCTGCAGTAGCGCCGGGTACAAAGTTCATGATGACAAATGAAGTGCGACCGCCGGGGAAACTACTACGAATACGGTGCTGGAAGTACCTGCTATGGGATACACTGACCCTCGAGAGCGATTCTTCGAACAGCGTGGCCCGATCATACAACAGTCTAGATCCACTTCTGAAGCAATTAATAGGGGTTTCCCTCTAAAAAACTGGTGATTCAGAGTCAATATGTTCCAGCGCCACCCCGCCGAATGTGCCTTTACTTGAGACTTCCAGGATGCAGCGATCGGAGAGAGAGACTACCGGAAACATGGAATGGGTCGGTGGATGATACCATGAAGAACGCACAATAAAACGGTTTCCCCCGTATAGTTAGACTCATCTACATCCTGCATATAAGTCCAGTCAGTCCCGGAAGTGATTCTCGCAGTGTTGTTCGACCTCTCGTAGTCGAAGGGTGGAGAGTTGGTTACGTAAGATGCGCACTGCCCATTATTCTTAGAGTCAAACAGCCATACAGTGCTTCTCGGCTTTTCAGTATAGACTGACTTTACTGACAGGACAAAGGATCATTTGAAAATTACCCAGTCTCCTCACACTACCATTTGCCTACTTACTTTCAAAGAACAAGTTATGGAGTACAGGTATTTCAAAAGGATTCCCACGTAGTGTCAAGTGATGGAGCAAGTACAGTTGAACATATGGACCAACCAAACCGGTTTGTGAAGGGAAACAAAGGCCAGTCTACGCGATGGAAACAATAGCCAAGTGAAAACTGTCCTGTACGCTGTACCTAGGGCCACACGGTTACTCATCCCTGAGGCAATAATACACGATTTTATTCAGCCTTCAGTTAATGTAGGCCATGATCACGGAGCGATTTCATTTACCTACGTTTTCATAAATTGCAAAGAAACATAAAAGCGTTTTACTTCGTTGGTATACTGGCTTTTCTAAATGCATGGAAGTAATATTGACATGCGTCCGTAAAATATAGAAAAAAACTGCTGGTGTACAGGAATAGGTCGGTCACGATTGTATGGATAAGGCATGCGAGTGGTTGTAGTTATAACTACTGACGTGTCCTTTCTATACAATAAACAAAAAAGTGAATGAACATTGTGAAATCAAAACTAAAGAGACAGAGAAGAAATGAGCACTGATGAGAAGTGGAAAAAGATAAATAAAGAGACTATTGTCGATGAGCCGATGAGGATGGTGGTGCATCTAGGCTCGTGGAAATCGGACAACATTGTCCGGATATTTGTAAGCAGGATTCTCATAGCCATTGAAACGCCAGTTGACCAGTCGGTCTGCTTCATCGTCGTGCAGGCCTACAGTTTGGTCCACACCGGTTACATCCACGGCAGTGATTTCGTCTACCTCCGCCACGGTGCACGAGTAACCAGCACGGTGCAGTCGAGCCCGCCGTATTCGATATCGTAATACGAACAGTGTAGCAATGAGAATGCCAAAAACGGCTGTCAGGGCTAAGAACCATTTGGTCACCGTACCAAGCCCCTGAGGTTGGGATGGATGAGTGTGCTTCGTTTGAGTGTTAGCTGCCGGCTACAAATGAGAAATGATCGTCAGTATTCTTCACGGTGAGTACCGGTGTGATGTGTGTAGAAGAGTTCCATGCCTATCCTCACCTAGCTAACATAGAGATCAAATGCCATCATCATCATCATCATCATCATCATCTGACAGCAACATCAGTGTTGGCAACTGATGCTTACTGCCGTAGATCAAATTATTCCGCCCCACACAGAGAACCCTATTCGATAAGATATTAAGGAGTTGGGTCTAGTAAAGCAATGGGTTGTTACCCGATGGAAGTGAACAGGCCAAAATGAATAAGGCTAGAACGCGAGCACATGATCAATTCAAAGCCCCGATCAGATCATCACGCAGTCGCAATTGCAAATTTGACACATCATAATGTATTTGTAGACAACCTGCAAGCTACTGAGTGAAGACCCTTGAAACTAAATGTGGAATTTGTCAGCAATTATCGATCGAAATCCAGGAGCGCAACAAAGTGCTAAGGATAAATAACGAACAAATTAGAACACGCTGAATTGATAAAGCGAACACCGATGTTGACACAATTGGCTAAAACCTGTACCATAACAGCGGTGGATAGCCGCTAACGGCTTCAATGATTCCGATAGCTCATCCAGTTATATGCCACTGAACGCGTAGGTACTGTCGACTCACGCCAACAAAACCACTCACATCTTTCTTGCAGGGACTACCAGTAAAGAAGAGCTAAAGTGTTCTCTCTGAAGGGGGACTAATAGTTCTCCGCTATTCAGATGCTTTTCTACCATGGGAATCACTACCACTAGATTGAAGATGGGCTTTAGTCAGACAGTCATCTGCTTTGAGGACACCGGGAAATCACACTCAGTGCATCCATGTATCACGAAAGGATATTCATGGAGCTATCAAATGGTTTGGAATTCTTCCATCTCATCTATATTTGGTTTGTACTTTTTGTCCAGGGTACTCTGCACTCGTGCTTTATTTGAGTTGGGAAAATCAACAATGCATTTAGGCGAACTCTCCTCATTTTCGCTTCCTCAGATGTCAACGCTCTGAGGTGATTTTATTACGACTGACGCATACACTTAACAGTAGGGATACCCACAAGGTCAAGCTGGAAGGGTAGCGACAGGCAGCTGGCTGAAAACCCCATCATTTGTGTATAAAAACTTGTACTTTCGAAACATCGGTAACTTGGGCGAGTTTATTGGCTGGTGATCTGTTCGCCGAGCTTGGCAATTAACTTGCAAACATTTCGCCATCAAATAACAGGAGAGCGGTGGGCAGTTACACTTACGTAAGCCCAATTATTCGCGATAAATTTGGTTCCCCAGAGCTCGTATGAAAAGGGTACCAGGCTACGTATTGCCACTTGAGAGGCGTAGCGCTCAATGCCCGTGGAAACCGATTAGCATTTTGATGCCAGCAATATCCCACCCCAGGGACTTCCTGCAAAAACGGCATGTGATGCTTCTTTACGGGATGATTAGTATTGATGAATAGAGCTGTCAACGTTTTCCAGTAGGATTGATTAAAAAAGCCTTCAGAACTAAAACGATACTCGCTAATAGAGCGGATTTTTGGGTTCCATGCAGTGTCTCCCCCCTTTCGAAGGGCTACACTATACTTGATCTTCAAACCTCAGTGGTTTCGTTGTCAACTGAAATTCCAGCGCTGTGGGACAAACTAAGGCCCAACGTATCACTAAACAAGTTTGTAACCAGCATAAATATTTTTGGCACTCAAGCCTCAAGTCATTATCAATGTGCTAGTGAGAGGTGCAAGGTTGTGCGCAAGTGCTAAGAATTCGGGTTACAGTTATAACAAGAAAAAAATATCGAATCAAGCGAAGTAATGGTGCTCGTTGTCGCAGGAAAATTTACTGAAGTAGGGGATGGAGGAATGGTTCTTCCACAATGTAGGGTTTGCAGAACTTGTCATGACTGCAGGAGTGATCTCTCTAGAGTGTTGTACCGTATTACTAGTAGCATTGTTTTTTATTATTGTCATATACTGTTGTGATATTATACATTATGATATAGCGTTTTGTTTTATACACTGTGTTACATATTACACTAAGTATCCTAAATCATAGAATAGATCTGGAGAATGTGGACATTTTAAGGCGGGAAGTGCGATTCACATCACAGCGGTTGATAGCCGAGAAATGGAAATTACTAAGCATCAAAGCGTGAAAAGAATCGAGGGTGTGGAGTTAGCGAGTGTATGGAAAGCAGTCTTAGATAAAAGTTGAGTTGACACGTGACGGTGTGGTTGTCAATCCACCTAGGATCATTAGAAAAAACCGGGGGGTGGGGGTGGAAATCTTAACCCGACCAAAGATCACAGCATCCCTCTTACCCAACTATCTTAGCACTAGCTCACCCACAGAGACTGACAGAAGGTTCAAACGAAGTTCAAGAGGTACCATCAAATGAACCGAACCAGAAGAACTAGACTCTAGGCTGGACCCAAACACATGTGGGTTCCCGCATCGACCCAACACTTGTTCAACCACTCTAACACACTGAAATCCCTCGGCCGACACCCAACAGAGATTTAGCTTGACTTAGCTTATTGGTTCTCCTTCCGCCTTAAATCTCAACCAACCTCGGAACATAGTCACTTGGCCTGACGAAGCTTTTGTGTCAAAAGCGAAAGGTTGCCCAGCAATAAATCTACCGATTGCCACCAAACTTCATTATCATTATTATAGATCCAACACTAGTGTTGAAAAATGGCCATTCATCATCTCAATAACGTGTGAAAACTTGTCAGGAAAGGATTAAGAAATCGTGAACAGACCCACAATCAAGCAACGCACCCGAGCTACCTATATTCCGCAACATTACCGAAGGGACATTGATCCAGCTTACCACCCGAGGGTTCTATCTCGTCGCTTGGACAGCTGAGTTAAAAACTGACGGCACGAACATGATGGACTAAACGGAATGATTGCATCAGAGCACGAGGATGACTGTTCTAACAAGAATGCTTTTAATGAGAATCCCCAAAATAAAGCAATCACCTACATATAATAGACTGAAATCAGTCCACAATCATAGTTTGCGTTGCATTCAAGCAGGCCCACAGAGGGCCACGTGCAACCCACCACCGCAAGCACACCGCATCGAAACCTTCAGACTTTTTGTAAGCTTCTACTGCTCCCCGGCTAATTCGCGTGTTGATGGAGTGAACGGTTTATCGGCTTTCTATTAGGGATATAATTTCACAATGAACGAATGATAATCACCATTCGCGAACCGGAATAGTAAGTAGGTACATGACGACATGAATTCGGGTCCCCACGACTGTGTAGAGAACGACCCTAAATCCATGAGCGAATCAAAAGTTGTATCCGCCAGAAGGGAGTACGTTATAGTCTTGACAGTCGTGACAGCTTTACGGGCGTTAATATTACAATGATTGGCTGCAACGGAAATCCTACATACAACGAGGAATCTGGTGGAAGTAAATACTGTCTATGAATTTACCAGACTAACAGGCGCAGCTTGGGGAAGCTAAACTTATTTAAGTGTTCAACACACGTTATTTGGAGACTATGAGGACCTAATGAGCTGCTCGAACGCCGTCTCATTCTCTAAGCATATAAGGCTGAGGTTGCCTTACTAAGCAGTGCGCTAACTCCGATTTTGCTTGAATGGTGAACTTTGATAAGCATGTGGAACGATGCTTGAGTAGGGATGGAACAGGAAAAGATGGAAAATATTTTAAAGATCCTGGAAAACAAACCTGAGATGACCGGGTGTCGTTAATCAAAAGCGTGTCCTGCTTGGCGTGTTGTGGTCCAAAAGCAGATGGTGTAGCATCATAGGCGCTGACGTGTAAGTCCCATCGGGGAGTTGGAGGCTTTGATTGGTCCCCATTGGTGCTGTCATCTAGTGCAATATTCGTTGAAAAAGAAAGTAATGTGAAAGAAGGAACAGGCACACTACCTCCCAACTGACGATATGCACAGAAGTGTCTTCGGGACAAGGATCAACAGTGGACAGAAATAAAGATGCCTACATTTACTACATGCAGTATGCCCCTTAGAGACACAAGGAGGCGACAACACGTTTTAAAAGAATGAGATCCCGCAGAACAGTTCAAAAGGTCATTGACATGATGTTTGAGATAGAATAACATTGGAGACCGCCTTGATGACACTGCAAGCGCACAGATAACCATAATCAAGCGCTCTTTGGACAACCACATACGGATATAGGGGCTGTTCGTACACTGTCAAACGATAACGACCACCTGTCGACTTCACACTACGTCCAGTTCTGAGAAATGATGGGGTCGTGTTGGGTTGAAGTGATCTGTATAAAGGAATCCGGATAAGACATAGTTTGGTAGCGTAGTTGTGTGGACGCACTGAGTTTACTTAGGCTTCGGCTTCGAGAAGCTCGTAGTGGCTGTATCTGATGGAACAAAACTAAACATACCCATGCTCCTCCATTCATAACAGGAGGAAACTAGTTTGGATTCAAACCTATTTTCCTCAGTCGGCGGGAACGAAAGAAGACCCTGTCTAGAGGAAACAACGTTGTTGAAAACTCCCTGACACCCCACGAGTATTTCCGCCCTTCTTGAAGCTCATGAAGTAGGCGTAGTTCCAGAATTTCTGCCAACTTTTAGTTCTTCTTGAACCCTGTATCTATTTCTCTGGGGTGTCCAGATCTAGAGGGTTTGAAAAAAGTGGGTTCTGGAAAAGATCTGCGATGGACCGAATCAATTGCATTCGCTTCGCTCTCTGTTGAACACATTTCCCGTCCGGACACAAATAGTTCGGTGAGTCAATACCAGAGTTTCACTCTCATTAGAGCACATTTACAGTTACATGCTTGAATATGCATTACTGATAAACTCTAATAAGAGTAAAAGTCGAATTCAATGCTTGATGTTATTAGTGAGGCCTCACGAGGACAATAGCGCCAGGAGAGAAGTGATGTTCAAACGAGGATAACCACAACACTAACTGTAGAATTTTCCCGCTATAGTGTCCTCTTGGTGCACGACACTGAGAAATAGCACAGATGGAATAATGTCACATTTAAACCGTATGAGACGACAACAATCTGGAAATTCGGAGTCTTCTGGATGCAGCGTTGGCAGTCCATATGCGGCAGACACTGAATCATGATTGGTTGTAAAATTCACGCTCTCGGCCAACCAGAACTTACCTTGATTCCGGACCGGCAAGCGTCCCGAATATCTGGCTGATCGCGTCGGGATAGGACTTCTTAGCGTAGGATCGCCCAACTGCGGGCGGTAAGGCGGTTTTGGCACAGGATACAACCTAACAGGTGTGTATGCGAGATCCACTAACAATGAGTTCAGTCCCAACCGGAGATTCGATCATAGTGACTAATTTTGAAAATCAGTTGTATCACGACTCTTCCGCGGCATGACCTATGCAAATCTAGCCAAAGAGCACCACGCACGGGAAAACTAAATTCGTGATAACCACTGAACTAAGCATTCCATTCGAAGGAGTGGGCTGCCATAATGTCCAGCAGAAAAACGGTCTTATACGTGCCGTACCGTTTCGCCGTAGTTGATGAGGACCATGTTGATCACTGGTTCCAACGGGCAAAATTTAACTAGGTGTGCATGATTCACTGGCGTACTACTGGTCGATGAATACTTCTCAGAGTGAAATCTGACAGGAACAGAGGAGCGCGTGGGATGTGGACCATAAGATTGTATTGTTAAAGCTACCATGGTCTACATCACTCGTTACTGATTTCAGACGCACGGATGTTTTTCTTACACACTGCGAAAAAATTCAGAGTGGGCATCGTGAGGTTGGCTGGCTAAGTGATGGCGTAAAAAGATGCCTGAAGTCAGAAAATACTAAGACAACCATTGCATTATTCAGTGGTAACAAACCTTCTCCAATTCGTGTTATTTTCGACGCGAATTTATTTCCTTCTGGTTTGGTGTTTGTCTTGCCCGACTTATTATCCAGATCCAACTTGGGTAGGTGATGACGGTACTTTGCAATTATAGTTTCCGCTTCCAACGCCGCCTCCTGGTCAGCTGTGGGGAGCAGAACCCCATCCGCTTCCGGCATGCTTACGTGGTGTAAAGATTTGACCATTGCGTCTAGCTGCGGATATTCCCTATCACGCAGTTGTGCCACATGGTGTAAAATAGCATCTTTCAACAGTGGGACCTGCAATGATGAACAGGAACTGAACGCTAAGATCAGTAAGGAAACATCAAACAGATAATAGCACCCAGATGGCCTGCAAAATAAAGAGTAGTGTCCTGAAACCAACTGCAGAAGGGTGATCAAGTTGTTCCGAAGAAAATTGAAGGCCGTTGGTATGAAACGTAGAACTTTGAGTTCCTTGAAAGTGCAAGAAAATTATTGTTTTCTGTTCCACAATTACGCTTGAGTGAGGCCGTTTTTCGACGAAAATTCAACGAATTACTGAATAACTTTCTAAAAGTTACCAGGGGAAGATGTGTTGTCCGATAAGCAGCCAAATACCAGTAAACAGCTAGATGTTGAAAACACAAGTGAACGGTCACCCTCAATTCAGCATGCCCACGAAAGTTGCTTAGTTGCAATCTTGACACGCCCAGTGCACGATAAACGTTGTGTAAGTATGTGAATCTTTGCTGAGTTTCCACTGGGACAGTCTTGGTGTGCCTTGAAAACCATCCCAACTAGGGTGCGACAGAAGATAAAAATATATCATCCGAAAAACGGATTAAGACAGATATCTTCTGAAGGGCAGTCCATATAAAACAGGACAAGTGCACTCGAGGAAGTTAACTAAAAGGATAAACATAGCATAAGAAAAAGTTAATAAAGTAAGGCCATCAATGTATCCGGCATAAATCATATGCGTCTAAACTGTTCAGTGTTCCAAAATATGAGTGAACTGACTGGACCAGTTTTCACTAATGGAAAAATAAGAATCTCAGCCGCATGTGAAAATACGGTTGTAAAGCTACCATGGTCGACATCACTCGTTACTGATTTCAGATGCACGGATGTTTCTCTTACACACTGCGAAAAAATTCAGAATGGGCATCGTGAGGTTGGCTGGCTAAGTGATGGCGTAAAAAGATGCCTGAAGTCAGAAAATACTAAGACAACCATTGCATTATTCAGTGGTAACAAACCTTCTCCAATTCGTGTTATTTTCGACGCGAATTTATTTCCTTCTGGTTTGGTGTTTGTCTTGCCCGACTTATTATCCAGATCCAACTTGGGTAGGTGATGACGGTACTTTGCAATTATAGTTTCCGCTTCCAACGCCGCCTCCTGGTCAGCTGTGGGGAGCAGAACCCCATCCGCTTCCGGCATGCTTACGTGGTGTAAAGATTTGACCATTGCGTCTAGCTGCGGATATTCCCTATCACGCAGTTGTGCCACATGGTGTAAAATAGCATCTTTCAACAGTGGGACCTGCAATGATGAACAGGAACTGAACGCTAAGATCAGTAAGAAAACATCAAACAGATAATAGCACCCAGATGGCCTGCAAAATAAAGAGTAGTATCCTGAAACCAACTGCAGAAGGGTGATCAAGTTGTTCCGAAGAAAATTGAAGGCCGTTGGTATGAAACGTAGAACCTTGAGTTCCTTGAAAGTGCAAGAAAATTATTGTTTTCTGTTCCACAATTACGCTTGAGTGAGGCCGTTTTTCGACGAAAATTCAACGAATTACTGAATAACTTTCTAAAAGTTACCAGGGGAAGATGTGTTGTCCGATAAGCAGCCAAATACCAGTAAACAGCTAGATGTTGAAAACACAAGTGAACGGTCACCCTCAATTCAGCATGCCCACGAAAGTTGCTTAGTTGCAATCTTGACACGCCCAGTGCACGATAAACGTTGTGTAAGTATGTGAATCTTTGCTGAGTTTCCACTGGGACAGTCTTGGTGTGCCTTGAAAACCATCCCAACTAGGGTGCGACAGAAGATAAAAATATATCATCCGAAAAACGGATTAAGACAGATATCTTCTGAAGGGCAGTCCATATAAAACAGGACAAGTGCACTCGAGGAAGTTAACTAAAAGGATAAACATAGCATAAGAAAAAGTAAATAAAGTAAGGCCATCAATGTATCCGGCATAAATCATATGCGTCTAAACTGTTCAGTGTTCCAAAATATGAGTGAACTGACTGGACCAGTTTTCACTAATAGAAAAATAAGAATCTCAGCCGCATGTGAAAATACGGTTTTTAATCTCACAACGTACTCCATTATCCCTCAGCGCTGGACGAAGACGGTGTACCATTTCGAAGACTAAGTACAAGGAATTGTCCACATGCAAACAGATTCATCCGAAATTCAAACCTGGAGGAAATACACACACACGTGCATACACACACGGAAATTGAACGTAAGAGCCTTGACAACAAAAAGCTACCTACCTGATCCAACTTTTCCAGACTCCGATTGAACTGCCTCTCCACATCATCCAGTCGTCCACGTAAGTTGCTCAGGACACGACTGGCCTCCAAAGGGTCGGTCGCTTGTAAATGCTCCCATCGTCGGATCAAATGGTACCGATCCCGTTCAACAACACGTTGCAAATGTTCTATGGCACTGAGAAGTTGCGTGAGCTGAAACGGATAAAAATGCGATAGCAGGCGAAACAAATAGGAGCACAGCATGATCGCTTCGGGCTATGGGTTTCTCCCGTGAACAGTTTTGCTTTTCCTGACCGACGGTCGTCATACAAACACATTTCGCGGAAATATCACAGTCAAGCTCTCCCATCGTTGGATCTGCCAATTGGTAGGATGCCTTCGATGGTAGCGGCAACGGGTTCACATAGCATAAAGCTCTTCAACACTGCCACCAAAGACTGAGGTCACATACAATAGGTGGAAAAAGCCATTACTCGGAAGTCGCATCGAGAGACCAACTAAGTCCTCGAAAAGGAAAATTCGTCTTACGATGGAAGCTAGACATTGAATCAGGAAGCTCACGCGATTAAAAACAAATAATTACAAGGAAAACATAACTTTTGCTAAACAGCCACATGATTGCACGCCGCTAGACGAGGAAATCTTCGTTCAAAAAGGTAACATCAGGCTTCACTACTCCATCCACCTCTGGACTACACAAAGAAAACTCTCATTCCCTCGAGATAATTCACTCCACTTGAAATTAGGTCCGGTCAAGGTCCATGGAGCATTAGGGGGCATTACTGATGTGTCACGATGTCCTATAATAACGGCAGGCTAAACCTATAATTGGCTTGTGTGTATAGCAGTGTCTGAAGGAAATGGAAAGAACAATCTGTTCAGATTCGGGGCGGCTGCCGCAGAACACACATTTCTCAAGTACGAATTCGTTGCTTTTCGTCGAACCGTGTTGGATCTTAGGAAGCCTCTATTTCATTGTAAACAGGAGTGAATTTAACTGAGATAGATGAAGATCAATAAGCTGCAGAAATATGAAGTTGGCTGAAGTAGTAGTTCAGCTGTAGTACCCTTCCGGTGCCTAACTGCCATGCTACCCGAAGGTTGCACGAGGGCTGGGATACTGCCAGGTTGCCCAAGCCTAGACAGACGAAGTCGAGAGACAGAGGTCGGGTTCGAACCACGGACCTTCCGGTCAGTGAATTCGCGCTCTAACCACTTGAGCCGTCTCGCTGGAACTCGTGGGTGAAATGCATGAGAGTAAGATCCTTACCAGAACCTTAGCGAACAACACTTTGAGCATAAGAATGGTTTTGAGGGACGTCTGCGGAGGGGCTCGTTTCAGAAATTCGCAACCGAGTCCTCACAGGCCCAATCAAATGGATCCCGAAGCACAGGTTTCTATAGTTGCCTTCGAAGAGGAAGGTAGCACAGAGCACTTTTTACCCAGCTTCTGCCACGTGACTTCTCGACAAGGTGAATCAATCTCACTTCTTCTAAGTGCATTGAAAATGTAGTTTACTTATTTGCAGAAGGAACAAAAAAATGTAAAAATGTAAACACTCAGATTGTGAGGAAACCCACAACCGCTAAACAACAACCAATCGTTGCGAACCAAGTTTGGCGTCCCTCAAGGATGGTCTCTGTTAGGGGGGGGAACTTCTGTTAAACTGTGAATTTTATGGAAAGCGAAGGCCTTATTACACGAATTTACATCAACTGTGAAGACACAAACTCAACCTCCTTTCCACACAAATGTTCGGGAACTGCAACCAGCAAATTTAAGGAAGATGACAGGTGGGGAAAGTAGTCTCAGGTAAGAAAAATTGGAATTTTAAGAATTTATAGTGAACACTTTACTTATTTGTTGGAAATTTCAATCGCTTACCTAACTGAATCTGGATGAGAAAAAAGGGGTGTAGACGACGCGTGAGTGATAAGTTTTCCTAGGATTGTCACGATGGCAGGAAATTTCAACACGACCAATTGTTTAATTTGTTGATCCGTTTTATTGATTCTTCATACGAGTTCTCAAAGTCATACCACATTTAGAATATGGTGATGATGCAAAGAGGTTTGGAATTTTTTCAACCAAGATTTCACCATGTGCACCAGATCAAGCCATTCCGGAAAGCACGAAGAACGACACTTTGGCATGCGGTCGTAGGCGAGAGTTAAAAAATGAGGCATATTTGATTGTGGTAGATCTTCACATCGTTACTCTCAGTCTATATATACTGTCAAACTTACGCGTAACCAGCCGCCAATGTGCCTCCGCTCAGCATTACCAATTCCTTGCTTCACTTGTTCAGTGCGATTCAAAAAGTATTTAGAGCTGGATACCGCAGGCATTTTGTTACTTCGTTACTTCGTTACTTAATGGTTTGCTGATATTGTTCTTTCGGAAGAGGTTACTGGATATCGATGATTACTTACAGGGTGGGAACCACTGCGTTTGGACTGGAAGGTTAACTGCCAAAGCCACTCACTCCGACCACTCAACAGTTGACCGTGACTGCCGGTGCATTAACCAGAACATTCGGAATACTTTAAAAATCAAAGAGGCCGGTAGTGCTCAAAAGGTACCTGATGCACGTGGTCGCATCAGGAGTGCGTACTCGGGTTCGGCGAAACCATTGCAGCCGAGCGGGTCAGACTAGTGAGTCATCAGCTCCGGGCACGGTTCCCAAAGAAAACCCTACATTCTCCCACTGCCTCACGGGTCACAATTCGGCTTGAAGTGATGACGGGCTTAATTGCTGCAATGATTCGGCGGACTACACTATCTGGAACTTCGTTCCATGCAAGAAAGAGCAGCGAGAGCCGGTACTACGGGTAATCATGCTACGAGGTGGTCTGGAGGTAAAGTCGTGCTGTCCTATGCGATAAGAGCGTGAAGGCAGATAGGTGTTTCTCCCAGGCGACAAGCATGTTCACAGTCATGCGAGCAGTGATGTTGCCTTCTCCCGAGGGAGGACGGATGAGAAAAGGTCGGCCCTAAAAGCCACTCACTCCGACCACTCAACAGTTGACCGTGACTGCCGGTGCATTAACCAGAACATTCGGAATACTTTAAAAATCAAAGAGGCCGGTAGTGCTCAAAAGGTACCTGATGCACGTGGTCGCATCAGGAGTGCGTACTCGGGTTCGGCGAAACCATTGCAGCCGAGCGGGTCAGACTAGTGAGTCATCAGCTCCGGGCACGGTTCCCAAAGAAAACCCTACATTCTCCCACTGCCTCACGGGTCACAATTTTGAGTCAGAGGCTGGGGGCAAAGTCCCTGAACAAAACCCTACATCGTCTCACTGCATTGTGGGTCAGATTTTGTAGCCAAAGGCTCAGGGTGGGGCACCTCAACCGAACACTCTTCTCAGCCTGAGCAACAGGGAAGTATCATTTTCCCGCACAGTTCCGTCGGGTCACACTTTTGAGTCAGAGGCTGGGGGCAAAGTCCCCGAACAAAATCCTACATCGTCTAACTGCATTGTGGGTCAGATTTTGTAGCCAAAGGCTCAGGGTGGGGCACCTCAACCGAACACTCTTCTCAGCCTGAGCAACAGGGAAGTATCATTTTCCCGCACAGTTCCGTGTTCACCGACGTCCCTCTCTCAAATCCCTTCCCACCACACAGTCAAACGTTGCCGGGTTAGTTGACTGTCAGTTACTTGGCTGAAGGGCCTTATGACCCTCGCTGCCTGCTAACAATAAACAATAACCACGAGGTCCTTTATACATAGAAGCTCTTAACGTCCGTATTCTATTTCAAACTGGCAAACAGGCAATGCTTGCTGAAACCTTATACTGCCTTAAAATTGATGGATGCTGTGTCTCCCAAACAGGCATACATCATTATCATCATTGTCAGCTGTAATAACCACGTACGAGCCAGATGAATTCAATGACTTGTCGCTCGTGCATCCCCTCCGAATCTCTCCTCTTAAAAGTCCACTGACAACCATGTAGTTACCCATCAATTATATCAACTCCCGCCTCCAATGCGCAACTATCTGCTTCACCTCTCCAAATAATCGAACGAAGGTGTGGCAGCTATAACCATTGTGAGAAAGTACACAGTTCTTACAGTTGATAATGATGAAAAGTAACGATCTGGGAAGGATGGCATTATAACATATTCCTAAGCAGCGACGGGATAGTAACACAACAAAAGAGCGATGTACTGCGTTGAGTAAAAATTAAAATAAATGACTGAAGCGCTCAAAAACGAACATGGAAAAGTTGGATGGGTATATTTTAGGTGCTGACACTAAGGACGCATCGAGCAGGGTTGTGTGATAGATGGAGAGAGGAAGCAGTGAAACATGCCGGTCCATTAGTTCATACTAGTGAGCACACAGCACACCATACGTTACTTCGATGTTCACTCTTGAAGGATATGGGATTTCAGACAATGAGCTCATATGAAGCCCCAAAGATTTCTTTAGATATCGCAACTCCACTTCCAACAAGATGGTTCAGTACTTAAGGCGCAAACTTATCGACCACAAGGTCCGTGGTTCGAACCCGACCTCTGCATCTCGACTGCTCTGTGCAGGCTTAAGTAACATGGTATTATCTCAGCTCTCGTCCTTCCTTTGGGGGTTAGGGCAGATTGATACCATTGTTTGTTGTCATCAATAATGTATTTCTTCAAGTAGTGAGACAGGACAGCTGTTCGCCTTTTCCACATCTTTAACAATTCTTGTTTTGGTGTATCCGGAAGCCTCACAAAGTGACATATTGGTCGGTGATTTTGATAGTGTTCTTTTAGCGTCAACTGACTGAGATGGAAAGAAGCCTGAGTGCCTAACAGAGTGAACTAGTCTGTACTCCCCCAAAATATTTGAGTAAGTGAACTGGAAAACGGACTGTGTTGATTACCTTTAGCGTTTCATTTACACAAGGAGATGCCACGAAGTAAACCAACAAAAAAACAAACGTCAGCTCGAGATTCACGACACATGATCGCAAACGCACTACCGACATAACGCCGCCAGAAAGACAGCAAACATTCAAAGGTATTCATCCAATTGAAATCCGGTTTTCTTGAGATGGTTGTCGTCAGACGTACAAAGCTGAAGCCACAATCGGTCACACCTGGCACACGGACATAAATCACAACGGTGGACCACACCGATTCACGAAAACAAATATAAATTAAATCGTGGCGAAAACCTCGACCTTAGCTCGTTCAATGCCTATTCAGGGAGGTTCGGTTGAGATAATCTGTATCCTAACACTTCGCATCGGCCGAAAACTTGATGTACATTCCCTTGAGTGGTTCAGAAGACTGCAATATGCTTAGCAAACTGGATCGTCTGTTGCCCGAGTTTCTCCTCCACCTGCGTGAGCTTACCGAGTCCTCAGAGCGGATGCAATTGCTCAGATGACAGTTCCGTCACTTAGGTTGACTTGCGAGGCTCGGACCCCCTAGCCGTACAAACACGTCTGTTTAAAACAAGTTTCAACCCCCACTCATGTTCAGTTATTGACTATTTAGTTTGAATCGATGCGCCACGATCGCACCAGTTCCAATTAGTTCCTACTCCCCGTAAGTTGATTGAGTCACAGCAGGCGTAACTGCAAGATGTGATAAAGCCTACGTCCCCGAGATTTTAGACAGAAAGTTTACGACAACAGTGTACCCATCGTACAAACACCTTGCTTGCAGATCCTACCAAACTGCGAAGGACGCAAACACAACGATCGATGGTTGTAGACAGACGTGTACATAAACAACTTGCCAGCGAATCACAGAGTTGTTACGGCATAAAGTGCATCAGCAGAATGGAAAAATCGTTCCCGCCGTCCACTAACCAGAGCAGCAAAGAGGAGGCGGGGGAAGACGGGAGGAAACCGCATGGTTCACTGGTTGGTTCGTCTGGTGCAACAGCGACCGATACAGTGGCACCCTGCTGGCAAAGACACGAAGTGCCCTGAGTTCCTACCGGCAAAAACCTGGTATGCAACACGCAATACACACAGTGGGTCACACCACAGGGAGTGGCCATCAGTAAAACTGTGTGCCGAGCCATGCAAATCAGATTTAGAGACTGGAAAGTGCGTTAGCAAAAAAGATTTCAGGTGAACTTAGGAAATCGCAATTTCGTCCTAGATGCATTTAGGCGATGGGCACATTCAGGTGTGGGAGTAAACCTCCCGCATTGAGTACAAGCAAACATTAACCGTGTGTTTCACTGCACTCGGACAGGCATCAGTAAACATAGCAAACCAAAGTAATCAACTGAGAGACTCAGAGGCAGTGCCAGATGTAGAAACCATAGATGGTGAGATATCGCCTGGTTAGCCGGCACTAGGCGAAGTTACTAAATATGTTGGGGATGAAATCGAACCACTGACCTTTCGGATAGGATCCGACTCCTACCGATTCCCTATACGTCATTCTGAGGGGAACAGAGGACGGACTAGTGATATATTGTGAAACACTATTGAGACAATATCTGTTTCTTCCCCAGCAAGTCTTCCGAAGCATCTGTTAACTAAATGTGGGACCAATGATGATTTGTCAGTAAATAGACCGCAAAATAATCTTGGACGCTGAAAGCTGTAAACGCAGATTAGGCCAGTCCAAATTAAGTCTAAAAACATCTTCCAGAGTATGGGACACCTCTTATTACTTATCATGTATAGTTCCCATTGAGTTATGTCATAACCTTGCCTCAAATCCCACCATACACACAATATCCTACCGTCCAGTTAATCTGTGGCATTGGAGTCTGGGTTACAGGCCGTGTTACTTTGCCTAACATGTATTTTTAGGTGAGATCCGATCAATGTGTCCATGCAAAGTAGGAGAAAAACTACCACTTTGATAAGGAATTGTGGGTCGGGGGCGGCTAAGCTGAAATGTCACGGACCAATGACGATTTGTCAGCAAATGGACCGCAAAATAATCTTGGACGCTGAAAGCTGTGAACGCAGATTAGGCCAGTCCAAATTAAGTCTAAAAACATCTTCCAGAGTATGGGACACCCCTTATTACTTACCACGTATAGTTCCCATTGAGTTATGCCATAATTTTGCCTCAAATCCCACCATACACAATATCCTACCGTTCAGTCAATCTGCGGCATTGGAGTCTGGGTTACAGGCCGTGTTACTTTGCCTAACATGTATTTTTAGGTGAGATCCGATCAATGTGTCCATGCAAAGTAGGAGGAAAACGACCACTTTGATAAGGAATTGTGGGTCGGGGGCGGCTAAGCTGAAATGTCACGTTCCGGGCTGCACTTTACAGAAGAATGGACGGAGAGGCCGANCTCTTTCCAGCATCCTACTGGTATTACTGGCATTTCTTAGGAGCGTGAGAAGTGCCACATATGCCAAGATATCCACAAGAACGTTCATAAGAGGATTTCAGTTATATTTTGTGGAAGCGCTGCACTGTTTTTACTTCGCTGTAACAGATTTAACAAAACATACGATTCTTGGGGCATTATAAGGTCCAATTTGTGCTTCCATCTGTCGTCTCAAGCCAGGCTAGAATGGACTTTGCTCTGTTCTCGTCTTTGTAGCACACTCATATCACTGCAAGGTAAAAAATCAACATGTTTGGAGGCAAAACGTAGATATCGGTATTGTCGCGCGTGACACTTGCGTTTCACGGTACTCCAATCAACAATGCAACGTAAGCTAGAACATGGGAAAAAAACCCGACTGCATTTTGATGATGAACTCGAATAACGGACCTTGAACCATTACACACGAAAGAAGGAAGCAAGGGATGAAACAATGAATTAAACTCACGTTCGACGGTGCGTTACGAACTGCGTTATCCCAGGCCAAGGCGGCAGCTTCAAAGCGCTTCCCCACAGAATGTGAAACACGTTGCTGGTGAGTGAGCAGTAAGTCATGGTCTATCGCCCGAGCTTCCTGATCTAACGCCAAGTATTTCTGTCTAAATTCCTGCAACACAAAAACGGAAGGCATGCAGTTATGAATGAGCCAACTAAACATGACGTCGAAATTGCTTGCATGAGGTCCATGAATTAGTTTGTCCACAGCCATTCATTCGATAATGAACATACAAAGGAGACGAATGTGCACGGTTTTTCACGCAACATGGCTTTACTGGATGGGGGTTCTCGCTCGCGTACAACCCTATGCGCGCCACCTGAGTAGGGTGCTACTTTTCTATTACATGGAGGGCGATGGGAAAAAGCGATCCTTCTCTCGGCAAAGGCCGAGAGAGAAGGCCGTTATCGGAAATGTTAACGAGTTTTCTCCACGCAAGTGCGACATCAACACGGCATACAATGCAAAGCGAGGAGCAATTTAGAAACAAGTGAACACATCAGTATATGTGGGCACACTGTTATGACTTTCTGAAAGTCGGGCACGGGGCTGCAAGATTAACTTTGTCGGTGTTGTCATCATGGAGGCCAAGGGATTCAATGTAGCCAAAACGATACCAGAAACCTTCAGCCCATTTACAAGGTATATTGCTAGAATTGACAAGGGGGCACATCACAGAGTTTGTGCGGCCGCAATGGTGAGTCACGTAGCAATAGGTAAACTAAAGCGTAAGACGAAATCAAACCATTTTCTTTACAGGAAACTCACCAAATCGCTCAAACTTTTCTACTTGGTTAATGAAAACTCAGACTCACAAGCGTTTTCGTGCACATTTGTCAGATTATAATCGTTTTTTTTGCTTCGTGCAAATCACAGCTCTAATTGAGGACATAAACCATATGGGTCGGTAGAACTGTGGTCAGTCCTTGCAATCTGCGTTGACTGGCTAAGCGACACCGCCATTATGATGTCCCTTTGAAGTCAGCAGCTATAAGGCCTTTGTAAATGTCACCGCGCAGTTGAAGCTGCCACACATCACACCGTACGGCCGCGAAGCTGAATCACATCACAGTTTTTACGACAGAAACTGGACAACTTCCGGGTGTCACAAATAGTAGTGAATTGAATTGACCGAGAAAAAAGCGGTGTGCAAGTCAGCCGATTGAAAGACATCAAAAGTTGTTAGCTGGCATTTCGGTTGTGAGACGGTTAGGAAGAAAGCCTAACTGGTGTAAATACACTGTGCTCCTGTTCCATCAACATTCGTTATACCGGGACACTTGTCCTCCGGCTTCCGTAAAGAAAATTTTCACCGCTACTGTCAGACGCTTCTACCCAGCATTCGAAATCGGAGTCTCCATCCTCACGGCTCCACACATCTCATGACCGGATGAACAAGGAGATAGCGTATCTGGGTTGCCTTGAACTACAATCCTGCAAACTGATAAAATAGACGGGTGTATGAATGTCCCGAAGGCCCTTGAGCACGCTAGCAAGTAGTAAGCAGTGAATATGGGCGTGACATAAATGGGACGAACAAACACGTCTCATGTCACCAGGGCAGTGCGGCAGGGCAATCATTTCAAGGTCACTTGGAACAGCTAACCTCCATCCACCTTTGGAGGATCTGCTCGGCTAGGAAAAATCGCACATTCCAAGAAGAACCATCGTTGCTCCGATGTTTCTCAAGAATAAAGAAATTTGTCCATCAAATGATCCTAGAAGCCTCTTCACTGTCCAGCCAGTATGATCAGAAGTGGCATTTCCGATGTAAGGACACACAATAAGTTGGTTAACCTCGATGCAACAACCGATGGAGTAAGATTTGTCGTCTGGAAAGATGGCCACTGAAATGAATGCGGATGAGTACAGTCGAACGCTTGATAATTTTACAACAGTGGAGGAAAGGGGCTGAAGTAATGACACGCCTCTTTTAGTACTGCATTTCAGTACCAGGTTTGCTCGAATAAGAAAGCACGACGAAGGAGTAACTGGGTTTTGTGAGGATACTCAAGTGAGATTTCATCCTATCACTGAAGCTAATCTATACTGAAAAGCCGAGAACTACCGCACAGCTGTCTCATCCTTATTGCGAATCATCACGAAGCTTTGAGAGTTTCGAACCCGCGACCTTGTGGCGAGTGGTTGAACTTGCAGTGATGATAAGCTTACGAAACATTCCCAGGCAGGGAACTGCATCTCCTCTTATATTTCCTGGTTAGGTTCCGAATCATCGGTTCCAATGATGAAGACATGTTAACAGACAGGAGGACGTTGCTCCTAACTGAACCTGTCTTATGGGTACCCATTTCCAAGGGCGACGTTAAAACGCGGCTGAACTGCATTTCCAACCAGTACTGCTTCCAGTTTAGTACCGGGGACGTGTCACGTGCAGCGAGCCAGTCAGCACTGGCAACAACTAGGTGCCGTGGAAAATATCGCATCAAAGTTGTTTGCTAATGCTCTTGGGTATACTGCGCCGAACGTTCAGCGGTCTCCAGAAAAAGACGTGATTCTCCGCATAGCGCATGAGGAAAGCGAAACGAATCGGTTTGATTACGGTCATTGATGAAAGCGAAAATATGGGACCAATAGGAAGTATATTCAGAAGGTCTCAGGACTGAATCCACTGAAATCGGTCCAGTGAAGGCAGGCTCAAAGAGAGTCCAATTTAAAGCACACAGAGAGATGGATATTTGAGACGGTGGTCATCGATCAATTAGCTGAGGTGAGCGATTTCTTTGCAAACGTTTCCTCATCCAGTGAGGCGAAAATATCAGGCACCGTTGGGGAACATGCATGTGCACTTTCTTTAATGAACAGACTCAAAGAGGAAAAAACCCACCTTATGCAACCGATTCTCGGCATTCTGTGTTTGTTCCGGATTACGGATCCAATCCATGTCTGAAAACTGCGCTTCCGCCTCAGCTAGTTCCTGTTCCAATATGTGCTTTCGTCTGTGGTAGGCTTCGTGACCGGCTTTCTTGGCGATACTGTATCGCTGCTTCTCGCGTGATTTGTCGGGCTCTGCGATCGTTCCCATTGTCGTAGTTGCAGTTAGCTGATTGAGATAACCCTGATAGATTGCTACGTTCTGATCGATGATGAGACTGTCATCCGATTTCGATGATATCGGAAGTGGGAAGGAAAAGTTGGATTTGGATGGCTGAATTGCCGGACTGGGTGGGGATGTAGTGACAACACCTGAGGGAGATGAAAAGGAAGGGAAGGAAATGAAAAGTATTCAAATATTCAGTTCGCCGTTTTCGCAAAATGGCCCACTGAATATATTTAGAACTAGTTTATGACACAATCGGACTTGAGCGGAAAACGGTCGACATGAATTCGACTCAGTACATACAGACAAGGCCGAACGATTGGTTCAGCTATGTGCTGACCGCGGGCTATTTCTATGCAGTACTCATTTCCGAAATAGCCAAAATCGTTCAGCCACATGGTGTCCTCAAACAATGTGACCGCCCCGAACTAAAATTGATCACATTGCCATCAGTTACCAATGGCGCGGAACGATAACTGACTGCCACTCGTTTTGAAACGTAGTTGTGGATTCCAACCACGCACTCATCCGGATTCGCTTCTCCGCTAGTTCTTTAGGCCCGCATAAGGTGCGGACAGAAGAATTTACAAAAATGGTCTCCTAAAGTATCCTCCAAATTCTCCGATATAAGGTGAGGCGAGATTGCTACCTCTTTGCATAGTACTAGGAGTTTTACCTGCGGCACGGCGTTGCTAGGCCCACTTAACAATTGTGGGACTGCTTACACTTCCGAGAAATATTCCAGCCGGTCAACATAACTTGACGAATCATCAAAAATCAAGTGAAAATTAGAATACGAGATGGGGTCTAATGGACACCGAAAGATAAGATGGAAGAGGCCAGAAAGCCGGGAATGCCCGAATATTATTATGGCTGATCCGTGCGATCGGTTCCCGGGAACTACTGAGACCGAAACTACTAAGAATCAAAATAGGGCTACCATCTTGGATAAAGAACGCTCCGACCTTCGGGCCGAATACTTCGGACAACAGTTATTGTGGCCACCAGCTGCTACTCGTCTGAAGACCACAGCTAACGTAGTACCCTGGACGGTGAACCTAGAACCCCGTACGGCGTCGGAGGTTTTCGACTGTGTATGTTCTTCTAAGCGCTATCGAGTTACTGATATGGATGACGTTCAGCATCATCATTGACAGCATGACATCAGTGTTCAACACCGATGCTTCACTGCCGTACAACCGTGATTTATTTGAAAGCCTTATTGTAAAGAAAAGAGTAAAGGTGGACGGGGAAGGGACTTAGTGATAGCTTACCACAATCATTCCGAGGTGCTTATACCTCCAGACACTCACTCAGGCGATCTGGATAGAAACTGACAACAAGAACGCCACTGACATTCGTTGGTATTCCACTCACACTGTTCAAAGATGACAGTGAAGTCTTCGGTCACCGCTTGTTTGATCTGTTTGCCTGTATCTGGCAAAAGTAGACTGTGTCAGACAACTTGGGAGAGGTGGTGAGTGTCCATTTAAAAAAAAGGGGTTCGCCGTGTGATAACCACATGGTTCTCAGCTTGACACCGACAGTAGCGAGATTGTCGGCGTCGCTTGTGCTTGGTCGCCTTATGGTTGTTCGTGAAACAGTGATTCAAGAGCAGCAACAGATATTTCGGCCTGGTAGGGGTTTCATTGACGAAATCTCCATAGTCAAGTGCTAGAGCAAACGAAAGATTTATTTCTGGATTTCAAAGGCGCAATTGACTCAGCTGATTGGTCTGCTTCCCTTGACACGCCTGCACATCAAGGAATGATCTGGAAGTTTGTGAACATAAAAAGTTCTTTGTATTCTCAGACTTTCTGGCTTGTGAGTGTGTACGGAGAGCTCTCCAAAAACATCTGTATACAAAGATGTCCATCAGGGGCGCCCATTCCTTTCATTCCTATTTAATCTCGTGGTCGATGAAATAATCAGACGAAAACCCCGATGTCCAACTAGCAGCGGACGAAAACCCTGTCCATCCGGAATATGCAGACAACCCCGCACTCGGCTTCGAAGGGGGGAAGGCGCATATCCTTTTGGATGAACTGACCAGTCATCCTGTCCATGGATGTGCACTTTGCACCCACAAAGTGCAAGGTCATGGTCGTGGACATCCAGTCACTGAACACCCAACTTGCAATACAGGAAGAGGCACTAGAGGTTATGCAACATTTTACGTATTCTGGAAGTTGAACTAATTCCGATAGATCATATCAACACACTAACCTGCAAGGCTCAGGTTCCGTTTACTAAGTTGTAACACTTATGGCGTCAAAGTGGTATTTCCCTGAATCTCAGGGGGTGTAGTGGCTCAGTGGTTAGCACGCGAATTTACTGACCGGAAAGTGTGTCGTTCGAACCTCACCTCTGTCTCTCGACTTCCCCTGTCTCGATCTGGGCAGTCTGGCAGTGTCCCAACACTCGTGCTTCCTTCTGGTGGCATGACAGGGTCCTACAGGGTGTTACAGCTAAACGACTTTTTTCAATGGACGTGGGTATCACGCCACAGTTTTAGGATTATAGTTCGTACGACTTGGTCTTGGCGAGTCTGCAACGAGGCATTCAGGAAGCTAGTGTTCGGTTGTGCAGTGGAGGGCGCCATTGAAGAATGTGTCCAGCACCAAAAGCTGCGTTGAGAAGGCCATGTATTGCGTACGGCGAATCATCGTTTACCGAAGAGACTGATGTTTTACGTGCCCAATTAAGGATGGCGAGAGCAAAGACGTGGCCAATCCCTGACTTAGCAGAGGGGTATAAAAGAGATTGCGAAACGATTGGGTGCCGCCGGGGTCACTTAACTTCGAGGGTAGGCACTTCGTGATCGCCCCTGCACCTGGTTGGAGATGTCGCAAAATATGGCGGCTAATCGACGTCAGTGGTGTCCTTGTTGTCCATTTCTACCCAGATTGCCTGAATGAATATCTGTAGTAAGTCAGCACTAAGTCTCTTCTCAATCCACTTTTATGCTTCTGTTCACAATAAAACCTTCAAGTAAATCATGGTTGTGCGGCGGCGAAACACCAGCGTTGAACACTGATGTCAGGCTGTCGATGATGATGATAAAAGAGCTAACGGTTGTTCAGACAACAGAGGAACAGGGGGAAGCGCACATCCGAGTTAACCCCGACCAAGTCTGAATGTAGCCCTCACAGGGTGGAGTATAGCAAAATGCGCATGCACAGGCCGGTCAAAGGCAAACACGCTTATGTCAACAAGGGCCTAGGGAGAAAGACGAAGGGCGTGACACGTAAGACAATATTAACGGCGGAACGATAGCTCCAGAATACATATTGATAGCCGCTCAAGGAAGCGTTGTCTTTAAGATCGTCGGGCTACTTGGTCAAAACTACTTCAGCAACCTTATTCGTGGTCCGGAATGCGGATTGTGTCATCCTCCAACAGAAAGAAACTTCCAGCATTCTGTCGCAGGGTTGTATCCCATCTTTCGAGGCAGTGTGGAAGGTACGTTACTCCACGTAAGCGTGTTGGTTAGGGGGCGAGATGGCCCAAGTGGCCCAAGAGCGCGAATTTACTGACCGGAAGGTCCGTGGTTCGAATCCGACCTCCGCCACTCGACTTCCCTTGTCTAGGCTTGGGCAACCTGGCAGTATCCCAGCCCTCGTGCTTCCCTCGGGTAGCATGGCAGCTAGGAACCGGAAGGGTGCTACAGCTGAACGCTGAACGTTGGTTTGCCTCGTAAACAACCCGGGCGTATTGTATTGCTTTTAAAAAAAACATGGGATTGTACTGCACTATATGGACGGCGGTGCTGCCACATCATAACACAGCAGGCAAACTGCGAGTCTTTCTACCCTTAACCACCTGTCCTTAGACGGCAACGATTTCAACCAGGAAAAGAAAACAAACCTTCCTCTCCTCGACAAAACACTGCTATGTTGTGTTTCAACAATGCAGCGAACAAATGAAAATATGAGCGGACTGTAACGACATTCTATCCCGATTCCTAGTACAGCAGGATGGTAAGAAGACGAAACCCTGAGCACAACTTAAAAGCTCCGAACAACAGGCGATCTATAGAAAAGTGACGGTGAACATATATATCCTTAGTTTAACCTTGAACATGCCTGAAGTTCTTTAGTACACATAAGGATATGGAGTTTGGGAGGGTATTGATATCCCCAACATACTACTATGGTTTGAAGGAACTCCCATATGGCGTCCTTTTTGACACCAAGGCGGCGTCAACTAGCCTCTGAATTAGGAAATGAGTGACTAAGTACAAAGCACAACTGCCTTTTTTGCAGCTGACGAAGTCTTCGAGGTGATGGATCGAACGCGAATTTCCAGTCCAGCGTTACATTTAACGTCCATGGTCCCCCTGTATGAGGTGAATCATTCCTTGTCTTGTCTGTGTTTGAACCCAGTACAAATAGGTGTGAATTGCAAACAACGTTACTCACAGCGCAAAAACAGTACATAACAATGATATTTCGTTGCCGTAGTTGTGCAAATTGCATGAAAGCCTTTTTGCGGGAAGAAGGACTTAACTGACTATGAGCACTCTGAAGGGTGCACACTTCCGGACAAGCTGGACAGAAACCGACATCTGTGCCACCGGCAGGCATTAAGGGCCATGTCTCCCAGCGCTTATATCTGAGCACAGGATCACACGAACATTATTCTGGAAGGCGAGTTACAATGACACTGTAAAGAGCATTTTTAATCGTCTTCATAACATTCTGTCGATGGTTACACACACTCCGGCCACTGGAATGGTCTACAAGGCTGTGTATTAATTGTTGTGCCAAAAAGAACAAAGAAAAAAATTTCATTTGTCCATTTAGATTATCATCCATGCTTGCCGCAACAAAGCATGCGACGAGCATAGGCACTGGGCAATAGACACTGTTAATATGCATCCGACAGAAAGCTCAGTTTGCAGTATTCCGTGAAACAAGTGAACAAGTATGAACATCAGCTCGGAAAGTGATACTCTTTGTTGACTATATTTTGCAGCGCTCTCTGGATTAAGAATACGACCAAGAAACTGGATAAGAACGATAAAAACATGCGCATGTGCAAATGGTGTTGCTGTTTTACTGTCAAACAAGCGAAAATAGATTCGTGAGATCGGACGACTGCTAAGGATCCTCAATGAGAAAAAGAAGCAGTGTTTCCCGAAGGGTGTTGTTTAAACTTCGTTTTCATTTAAGGTAAGAATTCCATGGGGAGGCCGCTAGAGTACTTTCTAAGTTGCGTACTTTGCAAGCTAAATACCTAGGAATAGCGCACATATACTACTTTGATACCATAAATAGCCCTTTGAAAATTTCGTATGGGTTCAAAAGTCCCTACGAACTAGCACGCAACGCTTCGAAATATGTCTAAGAACGAGGCTTTGGGCATAGAACGAGCAACAGGCATTGGGAAACATTATGGTACTCCCACACTATTTAGGAAGACTAAAAATTTCCCCTCCACGGCAGCTTCTTCTGGTGAGGGAGAACTAACTGATAAGTACTAGGGAAAGAACCGGTGATATGAAATATTATCCGTATCCAGCTGATATGAAGAGCTTAGGTGAGCGCATGATAAAACTTCCCAAATCGTCGAAAGTGAATATGAATATTTAATACTCACGCATACCTTGAACATTCACATTCACAGGATAGCTGTCCCACGACCTAATTAATGTAGTGCGACAAAACAAGACTGTCGCAACCATATTTATAAAAAGTCACGAAAGTACTTGCAAGGTTACTCCAGAGCCACCGTGACGTGATAAGATAGCGTAACAGAGGTTGACCAATATCATGATCAATCAAAATCTCTTCTGTTGATCCGTCGTTTCACTACCCGTCTATTCTAGGTGCCTGTGTCACGACACAAGAGGCTATAAGCTCAGTGTCGTGTCCGCCACCTAAACATCCATCCCTGTCAAATTAGCAAGCATCCGCCCTGAGTATCCCATTGAAACTACCTGTCGAAACTATAGCACAGAGACGAAGCACGAAGAAGCAAGTCGACTTCCTTTTACGCACGATGGTACACCTATGTGATGCACGGATGATCAGCGCAAATCTTTCGCTCCCGTATATTGTCGCTCGATAGAGGACAGTCAGAAAATTAAACTGCCGTGATGTTGTTGTCGGACCTTCCGGTCAGTAAATTCGCGCTAACCACTTGGTCCATCTCGCCCTTCCATAGACTGCTTTAAGCCTGCCGCAGCGTCTGACGGATTGCAGGGGCCACCAAAGCTCATCACTGATGGCAACTGTGCACAAAAGCGCACACGATGTCTAATTTAAACGTCATTACTCACCTTTTCCCTTTTTAATCGCACAGCAAACAGCCAGAACTCCCAAGTAGTGGGTATGAAGGTATGAATCCGGCTTGATACATGGTTTGATGTACTCCACTTGTCGCAACCGCATACAGTGTTCCGACACCAAATGCTTCCAGTATTCAGACTTTCTACAAGTTGCATTGCTACTCCCACCAAACTCCTTCAACTGGCACCCTCGGGGAACATTTAGTGGAGGCTTTTGGGCTACAAAGAAGCGAAGACGTTTCAAGACGAAACAGAAACTGGCATACCTGAACAAATCCAAGGTTGTATGCGGTAAACTGACGATTCTTCCAAGGAACAGCTAGAGTTCTGTTGATGACACCATCCTCTGAGTAGGATATCAACAACAGGAGAGAAGGAAGCGTTCGTGATGTTAGCGTCCGGATACACTCGACGACAGAAGTTAACAATGTCACTTTTTGTATTCAAACAGTCCGTAAACTGATCCAGTTCCCATCCGTTTGCGGTAAGGTAAAGCGCCGGTCTACCGCAGTAAAAAGCCACGGCCTTCGGAACCTCTTTAAAACTACAGGCGAAAAACTACACTATTAAAGGGTGTTAAATCAAAAAGACTTGCCTGTGACAGTAAAAGTATTACTGACAGCGTGAACTCTAGAGATGGGCGAATCATTCTGGAAACCGGTTTACACCGAGTGGACCCAATTTAACAGCAAGGATCACCCTAGGAGGAAGCCATTTGCGAAGAATGAGATCATGCTGAAAGCAGATGAAACTTATAGAAAGACCACTGCGACAACGACCCAAATGGCGATTGACTTCAGAAGCCAAACGACGATTACGATCAAAGGAGGAAATAATGGTTCGGTGAACCAAAACACACGAAAAATGTAAGCGACCGGAGTGAACCCCGCAGGGTGCAAGTGGAAGAACAGAGCAGTACCACAAAAACGTGTGGACGGCAGCTTCATGAGCTGATTAGGGTAATCTACAGAAACAAGTTAGCGGAAGGGTACACGAAAGAATTCTCCCATTGGCCTCCTTCAGTGTGAGGGCTACTCTTTTCCCGTGACGGCCCATTTTTGTAGGATTGCATACAATTAACGCGACGCGTGCGCAACACCTGCAAGTTGACAGAGTCAACTACCTTCCCGAAACACTCCGCATTTCTGCCAAGCAGAAATGTGACGCGTCTAAACATGATGCTTTTGTGAAGGAATGATACTAACCCCAAGTCAATAAAAGCTTTTGCAACACAAACTGTCACTTCCGAACGCAGCGACTGTATCCGAATAGCTTGCGAAAAATGGACCAATTTCGGATGGACCCACGGTTGTCCGCATAAGGAGTCTGGCAAAACCCTGGTCTCAAACCTCCAATGTACGGCACATAAATGAATCTTGGCAAGTCACCATGAACAAACGCAGGACAGGACAATGGTCATTGCGGGACGTATCCACGGGTGTGCTGGACATGTTGGATCATTGTCGTTCAGCTATTGCACCCAGTCGGTGCCTAACTCAAATGATACCTGAAGGAGGCTGGATAGCTAGTCTCTATTCTAAAGACGTAAGAGCTAGGACTCAGTAAGCGGCCATCAGAAAACGGTGAACTTGCTTGGTCTGATTACCTCATGGACCAGATTCCTTCAATCAAAGACCGAGTAAAAGCCCATAGGTCGACCTCAGTTCAACCTAGGCAATCTCACGCATATACACGAAATCGACATTACATTTCCATTCAGTCCTACAACATTCTCGCTATCAGTTGACCAGGGTGCTTTCAGTCGGAGTGCTCTGTTGATACAGAACATGAATCAATTTTCTGAGTACTTTGCCGGTCACTTACGTACACGCCAAACGTTTGTCAGGTTGAAAACGTTCCTTAAGGCCTTCCTCACAATCCAAAACACAAAACTCTCATACTGAACCATTCAGAATACCTGTGCTCAGTGTGACGTCAATCCTGAAGACCGACTAAAAACGACTTGTCCAGATCAATAATGTCTAAGCAGTAGTAGTAGAAATTCAAGAGATAATCACCGCACAATCTAGGCCCTCCGACCACTCCGACAATCTGTAGCTACACCTTGCGCCCGTCTGTGAGCCTCTAAACAATGACATGCGGATAGGCAGGTTTTGGAAACGCACTCAGTTCCACTTCGGAATCCGCCTTCGCTAACTGGATCTGAATAAATCCCAGACTGCGTGCTGTAATAAATAATGAAAACAACCCTTCAACTGACACCTTTTAGGTGCATAGCTGTCATGACACCAAAAGGAAGTACAGGGGCAGCGATACCCACAGGTTGTTCAAGCCTGGTATTCGAGATGCCGGGAGCTGGAATAAGACCACGGTTAGAAAGCTCGCACCTTTACCACAGAGCTACCTCGAGCTCATTGTGAGCAGTGAGACGCACCGGTGCGTTCAGGACTTTCAGCATAAACCTGGATCGAAAGTATGTTTTCGACTCTCTTTACGCCCAAGTCGACGTCAGTTCCGACACCATGAAGGAGTAACTTCAATTCCAGCTGAACGAGATTACTCACAAAGCCACTGACACGAAGGTCGTATTACTGGTCACGAATATGAATGCTCAGTGCAGCCCGCATCACTTTCTGATAGCTTTTGTTAGCGTCACCTAAGTCATTGCAGCCAGTTCCCGACGGCGACGATATGTGAGGATTCTATTGGAACACATAAGTCATCCTTGAGCGAGCTTCGGTCCGCGTATGAATCATTGTTCGCTCCGAAGGACTCAGCGCACAACGCAACAAGCGAGCTTATCCAGATCACATAACGCAACCACAAGTACTGAACAAGCACTATGTTGAACTCGCTTTTGCAGCGAACTCTCCCGAAAAAAACATAAACCACAGATCACAAGTCCAAGTTACCACACAGAGTCTCACTGGTCGACAGTGGGGTGCTCACTGAACACCCCTCAGTTACGCTTTTCGGAGTAGGCCCAAACTTTGCATTGACGACAAACGGATCTGTTCGTCCATTACGACAGGAAGTGAGGGCTACACAGTAACAGCGACAACTGTGATTCAATACCGCCACTGACTGCGTGGTGTATCCATTTCTGTAAGGGTCATTGACCATTAGTTTGTCTCGCCTCAGGGCCTCCAACTGGAGAGGTGGCAGTTAGTGGACCGCAGCCTCTGCCTCAAAACTCCAACATTTTCTTATTCTACTTTGTGTTTCTTGTCCGGTGCACGTTCTGCCATTACTAGGTCTTTCAGTGACGTTTCTCAGAAGCCTGTTGATTTTTCTTCTGTGCCCTCCGATTCTGGTGTAAAGTTCCCTGATCGTTTGTCCTGTACAGACCTTAGTGCAGTCACTGAATTCAATTTTTCTACATAATCCCTAGTTCTGTTCGCCGGGGGTGATCCTTCAAATGCACCAGTACAGAGAGTATCCCCTTCTGGAAAGTTACCCTTATGTTAGTCACGCTTAAAATCCTTCGAAGGACTTCTGATGTCCTCGGTTTATTGGAAAGTATCAGTAATCCCAACCCATTTCTTGTTGCCTAGTCAAACTAGCTGGATAACTAAAAGGGGGTGAGATGGCTCGGCGGCTACCGCTCGAGCTTACTGGACGGAAGGTCCGTGGTTCGAACCCGACCCTTGCCTCTCGACCTTTCATGTCTAGGCTCGGGTAACTTGGTAGTTTCCCAACCATCAAGCTTCCTTGGGGGGCATGGCAGTTAGGCACCGAAAGGTTGCTACAGATAGACAGTTTTCCATCTTTCCTGGATGACTGATGCCCCAGAATGTCTTTACTTCAAGTTGGGCCGCTATCTGAACTTCTGTGCACAGGGCTCTTGCATGGCTAAACACTGATGAGGTGATACCAACGAATACAGACAGACGAGTGGTTTTAAATTATCTCGATATCAGTAGGTTTCTCCCACACCGTGATCTTTAGTTTTCCCTCGACCTTATACATCATGCAGTCTAGGAGGGCTGAATCTATCTCCATACAAAATATGATGTGTGGATTCAGGTCATTCAGGTAGTTGTCCAGTTCAAGATAGCCCAGTGGTTAAGGAACAAGCTCACGAACCGGAAGGTACGTGGCTCGAACACGATCTCAACATCTCGACTGCTCCTGACTAGGTTTTGGCAACCTGGAAGTATCCCAACCTTGATACTTCCTTCCGTTGGTATGGCAGCTAGGCACTGAAAACGTGCTACAAAAGAGAGTTGTAAAAGTTACCGACCTTGCCCCATTTCATCATGACGAGTGTGATTTACATAACACCAGAACATCTTGAGCGGGTAGGAGAATCCACCTAAGGCTTGCTGCTAGAAATCTTCCTTGAAGATATTTTCCAAAACCGCAGATATTGGAGATCCTATTGCTAATTCTTGTTCTTGAGTATACACAGGTTTTTCACCCACAGTGGCTACGTCCCTGGTTCATAAAGCGAGAGAGGTTGGGCCGCAGCATTATACACTGTACCTTTGAGAGTCAACCAAATGTCACTTCGGCTCCAAAAATGTCGGAGGTTGGCAAACGCTGCCTTGGCCTTTCCAGTTAGGGAAGCGATTAGGCCTCGCCAACCCATCATGACTTATGTACCTGCACACAGACTAATTTATCTACCAACGGCATATCTGCAAGCGTGTGGTCTAGGTTTGGTCCCACCCAGTCTTGTAGTAATACCTTAAGCATCATCGTCGACTGTAAAGAGAGCCGCGTACTTGTTGTGTAGTGGTTATAGCCCCTATAGTTTCGTTCGCTGGTGATTTTGGGAAGTGGAATAAGTAGCTACGTATTGGAGGCGGTAAACGGTATAATTGCTGTCTTAATTTAGGGGTGTCAGCGTACTTTTCAAAAGGGAAATCTGGGTGCGGGGCTATGTATTTAACGCAACAGGCTGGATGCATGAGCTCCGTTGAGCGCGCGGGTGGGTCACATTTGATGATGTTTCTAAACATTTAAGTCCAGCCTCGGGTCATCATCATCACCATCATCATCATCATCGTCATCATGATCATCATCATCATCATCGACAGCACGACATCAGTGTTCAACACCGATGCTTCACTGTCGTTCTCCATCTAAGGAGACGGCAATGGCCAGCACAGCTGACTTCATCGTTTTCTCTAATATTTGGTTGCCAAGCCAGTGTTTGACATCCCTTGGTTTATACACCGCGTCAATCGGCTCATCCGCAAGCAATAGGTTGGAGTTCTAGTCCACTCAGCATTGCAACAGCAATTTACACTTCGTAGGTGTAAAGCGCACGCCAAACCGTGAGGCAGAATTATTTAGTTTACTTCTTTCATTACGATAGTATCAAATCCAAGAAGAGCTATGTTGCCTGCACACTCGACATCTGGTAGTATTTCGACAGGGAGTGTCATCATCATCATCATTGTCAGCTGTGAGAACCGCGTACTTGTCGTAGTGGTTGTAGCTACCACAGTTTTGTTCACCAATGATTAGGGGAGGTGGGATAGACAGCTGCGCATTGGAGGCGACCTGATAAATTCGTGCATAAATACGGCACTGTCAGTGGAATGTCAAGTGGAGGAATCATCATTCACAACCACTGATGTGGCCCGTCTCGGGCTTCCCATCCAAGAAGACGCCAAATGACCAGCGCAGCTGAGTTTGCTGGTAATGGCTTTTATATTTCGCTGCTAAGTTATTGTTTGGCCGTTTCTGGTTCGTTTCCACCCCTCACGTGCTTATGCGAAAAGGACCCTTCGAGGCATTCGGTCGACTGGCATACGCAGCACATGGCCAAGCCAGCGCAACCTATGCAGTGTGATCAGTTCATCTGTCGAGGGTGTTATTTCTTTCGAATACCGTGCAACGTACTTCAGCGTTGCTGATCCGGTGTTCCCACCAGACTCGGGCAATGCTCTGAAGACGTCGATGGTCAAACACTGAAATTCTTTGGGTGTCCTCAGAGCGCAACGGCTGGGTTTCTGATCCATGTAGTAGTATGGAGCGAACCGCAGCAATGTAAACTCGATCCTTGACGGATAAGCTGGTGTCACGCCTATGTCACAGGTGACAGTTAACAAAAGTTGTTCTGGCTTTCCCAATCCGGATGGAAATATTATCTTTCGCGAGACCACCGAGACTGACACAGCTGCCCAGGTAAACAAATTTGTCTACTACCTCAATCGGTTCATCCACAAGCATGAGGCTAGGGTACGAGGCGCAATTATCCAGATAATTTAATATTGTTTGAATTACCGCGGGGTAGTTAGTCATAATCATATCAGTGACGAGGTTGAAGAGGAAAGGCTGAAGGGGCAAACTTGTCTGACGCCACTTGACGCATGAACTTAGGCGAGAAATTTCCGCAGATATTCACACGTCCGCTTGAGTATGGCTACAGCACCTTAAAGAGCGTCAAGCATTGTGGGAGATATCTACAAATGGTATCGTTCAGCTGTAACACCCTTCCGGTGGCCAGCTGCCGTGCCACCCGAAGGAAGCACGAGGGATGGACTGGCCAGGTTACCCAAGCCTGGACACGTAAATTGGAGAGAGGTCAGCTTCGAACCACGGACCTTCAGGCCAGTAGATTTGCTCCCTAATCATTGAGCCATCTCGCTCACTCGTAGACACTGACAGTGTGCCTGTCAAAGTCAGCTTTCAAGTCAAAAAAGGCTATCAATGTTGTCTGCATTAAGCCGTGTCGCTGTCGGGACGTGAGTGTTATCGATTCAGTGATGAACCCGGCTCGGTTTTCACGAATCTGTTTCTCCCCGTGTTGAGTCAATCTCCGAGGAAAAAGACCAGAAAGCACCTTCGGTACTAGTTACCAGGTTTCACAAAACGTCAGCGTACCATTTTGAAGATAGGAATAACTGTCGAAATGCCCCATTCTGTAGACCATTCCTATTCACCCCATATCGCACCAGTGAGTTTTTCAAATAGGCCACCAGGGGGTTCTTCGCTTTCTTTGAAGAAAGCTGGATGCAGAACGCCAGGCCCTTGGGGATTTAACACGATCAAGCGGGGATATTTTGTAGTTTACTTCCTCTATTGACGGGAGGGTAAGGTTTACATTGCATTCGCCTGCATGCAGTATTTCAATAGAATGTGCTACAGAAGGCCAGGACAAGTGTTCGACCCACCCTTCCAGTCGATGTCTTTCAAGGGAAATTAATAAGCCACTTTTCAACTTATCGTGTAAATGACTGTTGCTCTCCTATGGTCAATCCATCGCCTCAACTGGTGTAGGCCACGGCTGCTTCCGGTAACAAAGGCTTCCTCCGTCTCCTGCACTTTTGATGTACACCAAAGCTTTCGATCTTTCCTTAAGCTCTTCACTATTTGGCACCTGAAGGATTCTCATGCACCGTCGTGCCCGTTGCTTTCATTTGTTGATTTAGCGGCATTGATCAATACTAGCGGTCTGGATGAGCACTCGATGACCACTCGCCCGTATACGGCGAGTCATAGAGACAGCACTGAGAGCCACTAGCATAACATGCTCTGGCTGGACCTCAAACGGAGCAGTTGATCCGTTTTCCTCAACAATATGGGGGGTCGTGTCCAGAGGCGTCTGTAGACAAAACTCACTCAGTCTGGTTGGCAGGAACTGGCATTTATCCGCCGGATTTGGTTTCTATGCCGGATACGCCTGCAGGGGTCGGGTTTAATTTCGTTAAACAGTTTGCGGCACCGGTGGGGGTTGTACTGAAGTCAACTTGGGGTGCCCATCACTGCAGCCGCGAAACGACACTACCTGGCCATCTGTAAAGGATCGGGCGTCTGTGCCACGATGCCAGTTAAACTGGATCTGCATTCTCGTGTTACGGTGACTCAGTTACCTTTTCTGTGGTCGGATAGTGTCATGTGTTGTTCGAAGTTTACCTCGGAGCATACTTCTGTTGGCGACACTCCATCAGGCGAATGTGGGTTTAGTGTCGTTCGATATGCTAGCAGGTCATTGTAAAATCGCCTACGTCGGCCCATCTCCTCCAGGTTTCTGAATTCCACTTTCAGGGTGTCAACGAAGCGCTCTGCCATGCCGTTCGACTACGGATGAAACGGCGGTTAGTGGACATGGATACTCCAGACAAAACTCCGCGAACGCCACTGACGTAAATTGACGACTGTTTTCGGTTAGTCTTTGATATTTGAGTTCAAGGACTGTATTGACGGTTGTGAAGCTGTTTACTGGGACAATTTCCGGCCATATGATGCAGGCATCGATCACGGCCAAAAAATATTGCCCACCAACTGGACCTGCATACTTGATGCGAAGACGAGACCACGACACAGCTGGTTACGGCCACGATCATATGTAGGCTTTAACGGATGCTTTACCACTGCGCGGGCACTATTTGGATACTTGCTTAATTTGGGATTACCTCGGAGGCTGGAAGAGGTAATCCCAAGCAAGGGCCTCCACCCTCTTTGCTCTCGGATACCGTTCATGAAACTAATTCAAGACGGATGGTAGACAACGCGTTCTGAAAATAAGGCATCCATCGGCTGGTGATAATGCATCATGCATTGTTTAAATTAAGTTCTCAATTCGTCTTCTGAGCAGATACGAGACGAGTGATTGCAGTGGTAGTTGATGAACTGCTGCAGTAGAAGGCCATGGTCGGTAGCATTGGGAACTATGTCGGCAGCCGCTCGGAGGTGCAAAGCGTTCCAGTTCCAAGGCAATTGTTGCAATAAGTGTTCTCTGTTTCTGGCCTACTTGAATCGATGAGACGCGACATATCTGAGGACCAGCACTTGAACTTGAAGCCGTGTCCCAGAAGCTGATTGAACCATCGTTGAAGGCGGTTGGTGGTAAATACGGGGATCCCCTACTTCGAGCCCAGCACAGTAAAAGGCGGCTTATTACCATCACAAGCTACATTCGGCAAGCACAATCAACTTTAAATGTCTCCGTAACCAAGTTGGACCGCGTTTGTTAGCTGCACGGTGTTACCTTGGTGGTTGCAGCATCTGGGATCGATACAAAACCTTTAAGTGGCCACTCCGACCAAATCTATGACATTTATCACACTTAAACCGACACTAATGGGCAACATTGCACTAACAGCAACGCCAGCATCTTGTGAAAGGTTTGCTCTATTTTGAACCGGGCTTATTCTCGGAATCATTTATAAAGCTGCCATTTATTGCGTGGACAAAGTTGCTTGAAGTGGCAGGTGATTGACTGATCACACCTGTATCGTTCTTCAGGCTGATGAGGCGTTGACATTCAGTGGAGAGGACCTGCAGTCATTTAAACATCCCGTTCATTTCTGTGAAGCAGCCTTCAGTAAACTACAACGGGATGCAAAATCAGGCATTCAAGTGGGTTCATCGCCACTGAACTGAGACGCGCCTTGAACCTTCAAAGTTGTTAGGCGGAATTCCACACGAACCCGCTTCACCGCTCACAGTCAGGTGCTGCTACGGCCGAGAAGCCGATCCCACATAAGATTGGCCAAAAATCCGGGACACTTGCCGGTCAAGCATCATAGAGAGATCTGATTGGTCAAAAGTCTGGACC
>NW_008751721.1:301595-316490 GCF_000715545.1 Opisthorchis viverrini | reverse complement strand
AGTCAAGCATCATAGAGAGATCTGATTGGTCAAAAGTCTGGACCCAACAGCCAATCACGACCCAGTATTGGCCGAATGCTGGTTGCCAATGGCGCATCCAGAACGCGTCGGAATTCCCAGAAATTTGTTTCGGCTTACGCTACACATACGAAGAGCTATACAAGTGTTGTTGACTTCGTTTTCGGTGTTACTATTCTTTGTGTACCTTTGGTGGCTGTTTTGCCGTGGACACTAGCTTGGGAGGCTCAGGCTGAGAACTAAGTTGAGAAAAAACCGTTACTACAAAATGGCAAAATCATACTTCAGAACGTGCAATCTGCGAAGAGATCCATCACAATTCAAGGAGAATCGCTGGAGTTGTGGAAATTTTTACACACCTCGGTAGTTGTATTAGCTCCGACGGAAACATGTCAAATGAATCCAGTGCGAGAAGCCCGAAGGCTCGAATCACGTTCACAAAGTTTCCTCACTTGTGGAGTCAAAAATGCATATCATCAGATATTAAGAGTCACGTACACCAGGCTGCAATAAATGCTATGTTGTTGTATGAGTGTGAGATGTGGCCTCTGCGGACAGACGATGTGAAGCCTCTGACCACCGATGCCTCAGAAACATCAGCGTGCCAGTAACGAGCTGACTAGGAAACGAGTAACTGGATGTGCGGCAGGTACTTCAATCCGAGAAAACATCCAGAATCATCGACTACGATGACTGGCCACGCATGCTGAAACACCGTCTACCCAGACGGTGTTGTTCTCCGTACCTCCTTCAGGATGGCGCAAGTCGTGAACTGGACAACGCATGACTTGGCAAAAGGGTATGAAAGAGATTATGAAGAATTTGGGTGTTACGCGCCTTCCAGGATGGGGTCCCCGTGACCCCACCTGTGCTTGCTTGGAGACGTCGCAAGGAATAGCGGCTAACCGATATCAGTGGTGGTGTCAGCTTCTTCGCAGATTGTCTGATTGAGAGCTTCGAGGTGCTGGTACCTCAGAATGCTTGACATGGATCAATACTATGTCCCTTCCCTCACTTACTTTCCCTCCTCTTCTCACTCTAGGAATTTAAATATCATTAGGCAAACCTTATGTTTGCATGGCAGTGAAGCACCAGTTTTGGCACTGATGTTGCTGTCTTCGATGCTGATGACGAGACGCCTTCGTGCTTGACAACACCGGCAAATGCGTTTAAACCATCCTAATCTCTCTTGAATATCCCACGGCATTCATAACGGATATTGAACAGTGATGTTTGGTTGTTGAATAACCATGAACGTGCTCTGAATGTGTCAGCAAATCTGAGATTGCGCGGCAGTTTGACACGTGATGCTCTTTGTAACCAAAGAGGAACCACGATAGATGTGGGCGAAATGGGTGTCTGTTGCATGTAAGACGTGGTATGCAATGCCACACCTGCAAGGCCTGATAGCATCTTAAATGCACAGGTTTACAGGACGGTCAATGAGGCCAACCAGATAAGTCTGCTTACCCATTTGTCTACGTCAGCTGTTTTTACATTAAGGGTGCAGTGTATTCCACAGCTAAGAAGGGAGCCATCACAAACGGAACCAAATCTTCACTGCCAAATCGAAAAGGCTAATGTGAATGTTCTGCTGTGGTCGGGATAATCGACGCCAAACTGGGGCCTCTTTCCAAAGCTCTGAAGGATGCAAGCTCAAAGATAACAGCGATCTGAATGAGAGCTGATAAAAAATTTTCTTTGCCACAAGATTATTCTACGCTGTCCATCCTGTATCCACTGGCTGCAGTAAAGACCACCACGGAGTCTTCAAGGGCCAGGCTCGTGAGAAAGATCAGGCTGATCATCCAGGAGTCGTTTTCCGAAAAAAACACCAGTGAAGAAGGCACGGATGCTTCTTAGTGATGTCCTCACGGATGCAGATTACTTACGACAGAAGGGAAGCAGTCGAACACTTGATCTCTCAGTCAAACTTTTCTACTCATCTGCCTTACAGAAGGTCTTGGAGTGGGCTATCAGCATTAAACAACCCACCCAACGATCAGGCGTGTATCCGAGGATCACCGTCTGGAGGCGTGAAAGCTGGGCCACAGCAATTCTAGGGGAGGCGTGTGAAACAGGCTTCCGCTTGGTGTACGTTCAGCCGATTCCAAACTTACAGCCAAACCTGTTGCGGTTATGGCCTCTTGTGCTCCTGAAAACACGTGGACGCGGCCGTCCGTGACTCCGGGACGTAGTTTGTACTCAGCCACCGAAGGCCCATTGACTTCCCAAGGCAGCGATGCTTGGGAGGAGGCAAGCCATACGTGGACACAGCGCCAAAAGTAGAGGAATCAGAGCCCCTTTCTGTAACAGGTGTACAGCAGTGAACTCCACATCCAAGTCACAAATTCTGAGCTGGAATGGGTCAGACGTGCGTAGAAGAGCGCCAAAGCCTACCGATAAATCAAGCACATGCATTGATCTCGACGTCTGGGAGTGCTGCGGTAACCTTTAAACCACTGAGAATGTGAAACTAATAATTGCCCGCTCCATTCAGTCCAAAGTGGTCTCCTCAATTGCGCGCTCGGTCGTCGCTCGCGACCAAGAAAGCCGGGACCACAAAGGACCGGAAAACCTTCCGTACATCAAGTTGGCCAGGCTGATCGCTGGTGGCTCCATGATCCCTACAAACATGGAAGAAAGGCGACTGCAACCAAACACGCCACATAAGATTCGCTAAATCAGGGAGCTGTTGGCCGGCTTTAGGGTGCAGTCAGTTTCCCTTGAACGGCCGTCCATAATCGAGTTCACAGAGACCTGGCCCACATTAGACGTCTCTGGCGCGGAGGCCTCGAAAGACGGCTACTTTGTTTTTGGAGCTGACTCAAAACGATGGGGGCTGGTGTGTTTTCTTTATACTAACATGTGCCCCTGATTATCCCGATTTTCTTCTCTGACATTATTCCCGCACGTTTTTCGACGCAATGTGGATTCAAACACCCTGCGCGGGTGCGAGTCTCTCCTCCCTGGTGTGGTCTACGCTTGACCCTCGAGTACTTCGGAAGACGACCGATTCCTTATACAAACCCTTGAGTAAAACTCCTCACGCCACTGATTCACCCATCTCTTGATGATAGGTGATTTCAGTGTCCCATAGGCCTCCTGAAGCTGGCACCAGCGCGTCGGTATTCGTGGTATTTTAGCGGCGCTGACAGCGCGCTTGGACTCAATAGTTCGTTGCATCCATTGAAACCGCGCAGGACAGCTGCACCCCTCCTGAATTTGGTCACTAACGAAAGGCACTTCGTCGATCAGGTGATAATTAGCGCTCTACTGAGACATGGCGACTACTGTGTGCTGACCTTTGATCTGATCTGCTATGACACGAGAAATCCCAAACCTCAGGTGTGGATTCGAAACGTCTGCAGTACGGATTTTCCAGGTATGCGCGTCTCACTTGAAAAAGTTAACTTAGGATCAGCTTCGGTGGAAGACCTAGGTAGGATTATTGCGTAGAAATTTCACGCGGCTGGCGCGATGTCCTTCCAACAAAAACCAGCACACAGTCGCATGAGCCACAGGCTACCTTAAAGGATTCGGCGTCTTCTGGAAAACGGGTCTAATTTTTTTTGTAAAGGTTGACTACAGGAGAAGCAGCAGACAAGGTGGCGTTTTGTAAAATGCGAAACCATTGTAAATTAGAAACCCGCCAATTGAACATACGAAAACAAATCACCATTCTGGACCTTGCCCGAAAAAACAGCAAGTTGCTGTTCAAATATATCAGACAGAAGCTATTTGCGTTCTCCTCGAGGAACAGGAACAGGGAACCCACAAGTGACCAAATAGTGGTATGTGGGGTCCACGAAGATCATCTTGCAGGCTTTTGATTGGCCTCAAGGTCCTCATCATACCAAGTCTTGTCAAAGTGTAACTTCCAACAGCCTCTAACCGAATTGGTCTTCGCGCTGGGAGACATTCGTCCACGCTTGCATAGAATTAACCCGTTCTGTTCCTTGGAGCCCGACGATGTCCATCCAAGGATCCTAAAAGAGACGTCGCACACAGTGCTAAATCACTCATGCATGGGGTTTCGTTGGCCGCTTGACGAAGGTCGCCTTCCCTCTGCTTAGAAAAAAGCGATTGTCATACCAGTCTATGAAAATGGTGACCAAATATCGCCTCAGAGCTGAAGGCCCATTAACCCAACCAGCGTGTCGTGCAAGCTGATAGAGCGCATTCTGAAGCAAGTTATTCAGGATCACCTTACTTCCAGCAACCTTATATCTCCAGGTCAACGCGGATTTCTCCAAAACCGCTTTTGTGTGTCAAACATGCTCGTGTTTATGGACAGCTTGATACAAGCCACGGACGTTGGACTTATATCAGATGCCACATTTTTCGACTTCTCAAAAGCATTTGAATGGGGTCACACATTCTCGCTGCTCCACAAACACGAGTCTCACGGGATTCAAGGAAAAATCGTACACTGAATCAAGGCGTTTCTATCAGACAGATCATTCCAAACGAAGGGAGGTTCTACCTGCTATTCTCCAGCACCGGTATTGAGGTTCACCAAGGCTCCGTTCTGGGACCACTGTTGTTTATGAGCTAGGTCAACGAACTTCCAGGTGTTTTTGCGGACGACTTGAAATCCTGGCGTTCCAATGCAGGTGCCCAATAAAAGGATGTGGACGCTGCAAAGCATAGGTCGTCGGACTGACATCTTCTTCCGAATGACTAAAAAATGTCCTTATGTCATTTGGAGAAGACTCAGCGGACGCCTTTGTCTCTCACGGTGAGAAGGGAACAGAAGATACCGAGGTTAGTTATCAAGATGAATTTGGATATCTGGCTCTCTTCAAACTTGTCCTTACCACTGCACCATGAGAAATCAGCCTAAAGGCATTCATTGTTTTACGGATGATTCGGTGCGCCTTCTCCAGCGTCACTCCCGTGAACTTCCAATCACCCAACAGAGTATACGCGAGATAGCTCCTTGAATATGGCATCCAAGCTGTCTACTTAAGGTGCACGAAGGACGTTACCCTCATCGACCATATCCAGCGAGCTGCCACAAAAGTGGCTGCTAGCCTTATATCCACGGACTACGGAATGCTTCGCGGTGCTCGCCTCTCTCTTCTGAAGTATCATCGCCTCCGAGGGGACCTAATTCTTATTCAGCCCATTTTCAATCAAGGCTTGTTCAACAGACTCTCCACGGTTGTTCCAGCAGAAGCACACGGTGGGAACATGGTAAAGTCTTCAAGCTCAAAGCGCGCAGTTTTAATAGGCGATATTTTTCTCATTTCGGATAGTAATTGCGTGGAACGACCTTTCTCTGACGGTTCTCCGCGCTACTTCTAGAACCCTTCAAAACACTATTAGATATTTGTATGTTAGTCTTCGCGATGCTCCACTGCAACAACTTGAATAGCAGTGCTACACCACTTTTCCGCTTGTGCATTCCAGATGTACAACAGCCACTGATCGACAAGAACAGGACCAACCCGGTAGACCTCGGCAAAATTATCAATCTTGTGTATCAGTCCGTGAATTCGTGGAAGCCACTACAACAACACCGTGCAGCACATCGGTCGCAAACCACACAAGCGCGGTATGATGCCGGCGCGTATCAGCAACTTCCACAAGCCAGCAATGCTTCTAAGATAAGCTAAAACCGAATACGGAACGTTTTCTCTATTACTTTCATGGCACAGCAGCGTAGATTACAAGCTGTCTGATGTTCGGTTTGCATCGCGCAGCCAAATACACTGAAACCTCCGATAGATGAAATCCACAAATTCATGACCTAAGCACCCGAATGCACTCTGCATCATCCTACGTTTCACACCATTCGTCTGGAGACCTTCATTCTCCCGCCGTTTTGGGGCCAAATGACGTTCCACCCATGTTTGACCCGATAGTTGACCAGCAACAAAAGTGTGGCATTCTCCAAACTACCATCTAATCGACATTGCATACATCTATCGTTGCAGCGAAAGTAAAAACGCTATCATTTTCGGGCTGATGTTTTCCATGATCTTCAACCTGAGCTAGACACGCATTACCATCCCCTGCCTTCTGCAGAAGAGCCGTTTATGAGACCAGACAGGGGTGAACATTTTGATGCCTGTGGTAGTAGCGGTCGTTTGGCAGTAATATCCTTCTGGTTTCTGGCTGCTATGACGCCAGATGTGGGCATGAGAAATAGGTTCGAAACACGGACCTCCCGATTGGTGCGCTCATGCATAACCGCTAGGCCGCATGGACGGTTCAATCATCAATGATTTTAGACTTGACAAATTGTACTTGCCGCTTCTATTGTAACAGCACCTCGATTGCGAGTGTGGTTCACGCAAATGTGTGCTGGACCTCCATCAATCGCAGGCGAAAACGTAAACCTGGCATCTTCAGCCACAAGGATTTGAGCATTCAACTTGATCACATTACGGCCAGCCTTATATGAGAATCTTGTGTTTAGACCTACGTGAAGGTGCCGAAATGAAGTCCTGGTACGAACCCACGTTAACTTCACCCGCCTCAAGGCGAAGACCACTCATCGGCGTGGCATATACTAATTTGGAGCTAGTTATCAAATGAAGCGAAGTGAAAGCCGGTCCGAACTTCGGGAAATGACTTCGACGCTTCGGCTTAAAAGTGGAGCACGGCCTAATTGGAGTTGGACTGCCGAAGGTCATTTTTTAGTAGAAAAGACGAAAGCAATTTGACCAAGCAGGCGATATAAATGGACAAGATGAGCAAAACCATGCCCAAATCGTGGTTTCAAGTAAAATCCAGGGAAGTGGTGTTTTGGTGAATTTCTGAAAGATGATAGTCACCAGCGATCGCAAGCGGCGGGAATCTTTTCCAACTTTTCCAAAATTTCCCAGTGACGGGTCGGTACTGCTTGTGTAGCCGAATATATTCATCAGTTAGGCAAACGACCGGTTCTCTACCCAAAACCGTACGCCGTACCTCAAACAATGTTGACATAATGCATTTACCACGATCGTCAGACAGTAAACGATCCTTCTTGTTCCTCAACGCAACATTACCAGTTTCCACCAACTCAAAGCAGCTGCCGACGGGTGCACTGCATGAAGTCCGGGCGATTCATGTGAGCCCGTTTGAAGCGAACGCCCATGCCGGCATGGTCTCATGAGAGCTGACAAAATGTGAATATGTAGTCACCTTCTTTCCGATGGCTTCACCTCGTCCTACAAGAGGTTACTCTTTCATAGTCAAGAGGAAGATACTCTATGTAAATGGCCAACCAAGAGAAGCTTGACTATAATTTGCTCTTAGTTGAATGCTGAACACCGTTTAAAAGTTTGCCGTGATGGCTGTGTGCTACGGAAGCACCCAAACCTGAGTAGGCGGCATAAAATTTGAGACCGTTACATCTTGAGAACGCAGTTCAGAGAAGGCAGGAAAACCAGCATGCGTGTAGCGGATGTCTTGACATGCCCCGCTGAATGCTAGCGCCCAGAGGCTGCGACTCACGAAAAGTCGAATGCGCTCCCTTCACGTTATATGGGGTATCCACAGGACATTTTGCATCATAGAATGAAAAAGTCTCCAAGGCCTAGTGTTTGGCGATACCCCGAAACGAACCGGCCTCGCAGGTCACGGATATGCACAGCTACAAGTATTACTAATGGTGCAGACGGATGACTATGTTAGGGCCAGGATTTCTGGGAATGAGCCTTGGTAAATCTGGGTGAGGTACTGTTACGAAATAATAACACATAACTAAGAGCATACTGGTTTTCCTCCATAGGTAACGGTAAGAGCCTACCGCCTCCACTCACACGTCAGAGCTCGTGGGCAATCTCCATGTATACAGTCGTACTTGCTACAAAAAACTGAAAAGCTACCAGAAGATATATAAATGGAGCATATCTCGATAGCTATAATCCGCCGAAGAGTTTGAATTAATACCAACCTGTCATTCTGATTAGAAAGTGAGGAGAGTGGACTAAGCTAATGACTAATAGGGAAGAAGCTTCCGGAAAAATGAAGCCCGTGTCTAGGGAATTCCTTGAATTCAGGTTAAGTACACCCCACAAAGCTGAGATACACAGGTTTTGTCACCACAGTGTATTAAATATTTAAGCCGGGCACCAAACAATAAAAACATAAAGATAATAGCTCTAAAACATCAAGCATCTGAGTTAGATGTTGCAAACTATTGTCTTCTACGCTTAGAAGAGACGGTCACAAACATAAAAAGCAAATCTAAGCAATAGAGCTCTGTGGGTGTGTAGAAGAACATTAGATAGAACAACGGAAGTGTCCTTCTGAAAAGTGTCGCTAATAGTTCCAGTCAGACAAGATAAAACCCAAAGATCTAACCAATCATTCCACGGCAAACGGAGATATTGTTGTTGTCTATCGCGGTTAATCTACACTCTCGAACAGCAATCAAGTGGAACCTGATGAAGGACGTCGAAGTTGGTGCTCCTAACAGCTTGAACACAGTCTATATCAGGCGACATTTTGCTAGTTCCCCTGCAACCCGATAATGCGCGATCCAGCAGGATTGTAGGTTGTGCGCCAAATTTCGGTTATCCACGAAAAAATAGCACCTGGCCACTGTGACCTCGCTGGATGCTTTTAACTCTCGGAGCTATCAGCCGCAGTTAGATATCCGAGGGTAAACTGGTTCCGTAAACACAAGTCATTGATTCAAGAGGGGCGGAGCAACCGATCCTAGCAAATTGCTATAGTGTGGACTATTGCTTTGAAAATCAACTGGCTCTTGCTCGCTGTTTACGTATGCACCTTGAACTAGGGCCAAAAGTCCGGGGTCCCGAACAAACTTATGAAATGCGGAATCACTGATCATACTGTGTGGTGCTGACACTAATTAGACGGTAGGTTTCCCAGTATCGCTCGCCGCTTCATCCGGATGGTTGCACTCACATTAGGATACAATGTCTTCATATTGTTACCCGGCGTGGATGCAGCTAACAATAACTATGGTAAAAGGCTTATTTACCGATCATGCCAATCGTGGTGTTGTTGGATCTTTGCAATCTGAATGCGGCGGGGGACAATACAACAGGGAGGAAAGTACAACCGACGACGCATGTATATTACGTGAAAAGTCACCGCAGTTGTGGAAACCAATAACTAGGACAAAGAGTCATGAGGTACGACTAGTCCAATAATAAGGCCAATTGAATTGAAGTAAAACTGAAAAATCGTTGTTGACCATGAGTGGCCTCGGGCGGTTCGATAAATGGCCAGGGTCAGGAAAGGCAAGAATGGAGATAAAGACGGAAAAATTCGGAGTTGAGACAAAAACCAAATTTTGTCCCACAGATATATTTTACATTGAAATTAAGCTAACTCACAGGTTTCACTGTTGTAGGGAAGTCAGCTGCAAAGAATACTTTTGATGGGGAGATAGTAACAATGCATAGGGCCGAACGAGCACCGTGATGGAAATCGTTGAACTTGTGTAAGGAGCTAGCGGAAATTGCATCGGTACGCAAGGTTGGTTAAATATGAACGAAAAGTTCAGTGGGTTATAACGAACTCATCACAACGGCGGTTGGTGCTAGGTTAAGAATGTGTGCGTAGTTCTAATTATAGGCTCGAGTGAGCGAAAAGTAATGGTTGAGGGTAAAAGAAATATTTGTGTGAATGCCATCGGACTTGGTACGGCCATCAGAGCGTGTTTCTGTAGACGTTGTCATCCACGAATGGATCGCCTGATGTAGTTGTGAAACACTAAAGTTATGTTTTAACTGACGTGGCCAAGAATGAGCGAGTGCATCAGGCTCGGTTTCAGTTTGTTCCCTGTGATATGCATTATTGATGCAGCTTCGTTGGAAGAGGCGTCATCTTACTAAGCTTCTAGAGCAACTGCAGTCAGTGGTTGCAACTGCTTTCTCGTTGTAAGTAAATGGAAGACCCAAATATAACACGATGTCTGTCGGATGCAGAGGATTAACGAGAGCCTCGGCAAAGACCGCTGTCATGTGGTGTTTATTTCCCCTTCCAAATAAACACCGCTTCCGTCTTTTGAGCGTTGGCCTTCCTAACTCTACCGCAGCAGCCTCAAGCTTAACTTCTCAGTGTGCACAACTCGGTCGCCTGTGAACGCAAGACCATCCACTAAGGGGTAATGAAATCGGTACCCCAGTTGGGGCACCTAAACTGCAGGAACCTCATTCATCGCAGTGATGAAAACTAATGGAAAGAGTTGCACCTCTTGCCTCACCTGTGTGGCCATGAACCTCAGAATTAGGAAAAGCTGCTACAGCATTCTCATACGAATGTGCGATATACCACCCTAGGGGTGACTGGCCTCGACGGACCTGATAATTTTGTCACGCAACCAACTTCCCAAACTGTAATTAGCTCGATCCACCGCTGGCCAAACGGCAGCACCATTTGACTTGACCAGTAATCCACCTGTTTTGGATCGGAGATCCCCCGTTTTCAATGCTGCTTGGCGTCCAGAGATAGGTAGTAGCTACCTTCTTATGGATCCCTACGCAACCCACAGAGCACAGCCAACGTTTCATCTCCATTTTTTGTGTCATATGGTCTGAATGGTGGCACATTTGGTTAAGCCTGTCTGCCTCAGTTTGGTAGACACATGGTGAGCTAGCTGACAACAGCGTCGGAAGACAGGAACGCCTTGGAGATTTGGAGGCCCAGGAGTGACAGAACTTGGTTCGGCGTCATGGTACCAAACTGCGTCCCTCGGGAAAAATGCCGGAGGGTAAATAATGGCAAACAAACTGTTAGCATTTGATTCTAAAAATCACATGGCGCAATACGTGGTTTATTTAATCCAGGTGCTGTAGTCAGCAGCTCCTCATAAACGGGTGGCAGTCTGACCGATGGTTTTTTCAGGGCTATTCAGTAATGGTTCGTTCACCCGTGCCTTCCAGTCAGGCAAACTTAACCTGGTTTTGATGCTGATGGCCTATTTATCAGAAAAGTCGTTGCTCCGACTTAATGAACGGCGCGGTTATCATGTCACAAAACGGATATAAATTGTTAGTCAAACGCGAGAGTGATTGTGAGTTATGTTGGGAGCAGTGGCCACCGGTATTCTTCACTCAGTTACGCTTGTGCGCATTATGGTGAGTGCCGTAAAGTGCCGGGGTTTTGACCCAAGACAATTTTTGTCTGAAAAAGAGAGAAACAGTTAGTTCAGGGCAACTGAACAATCACGTCTGTTGAAACATTTCCACTGAGGCGAACCCCAGAATACGCTACCAAGCCAGCTTCCACTTTTCAGCGCTTCCCACATTCATCACACGCAGTCCCTACGAGTCGCCCTTGTGTGCCAGTCGCAGCTGGTACTGAGGCACCTGATGATTCGTTTTGCTTAATGTCAAAAATAACCAGCACACTGAAAATTAACAGGGTGGTTAGCTTTGTCTGGAGTTCCTGAATTCTCATCTCAACCAGACTGACATCCGGGCTATTCTATCAGCAACAGTACGCAAAATTGCACCTGACTTGCTTGTATCAAATCATTTGAACAATAGCAACTTGGAACTTGCAAATTTCCATCGCAAGGGGTGAACAGGACCCACCGTTTAATTTGGATGCCAACTTAAAATGAACCTCAGGCAGTACATTCCTATTTATGCGAAAACGGTTATCGTCAGAAAAGCTTTACAGGGCAATTCTTCTAGAAGCCTGGATCGAATGAAGGTGATGCCTGTTTACTTTTTTCGTGTCTACATCGCGCAACGTATGGTGGCATGTTTAAACGCATTAGCGGAATTATGGGACACAGAAAGGCATTCGAAACTAGAAACAGGCAATTCAACATCCCCGCAAACGCAGCAAAATCCAAGAAGTGTTTTTGGGGCGAAGCCGATTATTTACATTAAATCAATTGATTGTCAGCCTTCTTTTGATGTGTCCTCGTGAAGGATTCCTGAGATTATGCTAACCGGCACCATTGATTATAATACAACTTCGAGTTGTCGACTGCCGCATCTTTTAAAAGCATCGTCATGGCACACATACAATTGCTGTGTATCTGGTCTCAACCATGTGCAAAGAGGAGGGTTTTAGTGAGCTTTCCGAACCAGGGNGAAGAGTTTGAATTAATACCAACCTGTCATTCTGATTAGAAAGTGAGGAGAGTGGACTAAGCTAATGACTAATAGGGAAGAAGCTTCCGGAAAAATGAAGCCCGTGTCTAGGGAATTCCTTGAATTCAGGTTAAGTACACCCCACAAAGCTGAGATACACAGGTTTTGTCACCACAGTGTATTAAATATTTAAGCCGGGCACCAAACAATAAAAACATAAAGATAATAGCTCTAAAACATCAAGCATCTGAGTTAGATGTTGCAAACTATTGTCTTCTACGCTTAGAAGAGACGGTCACAAACATAAAAAGCAAATCTAAGCAATAGAGCTCTGAGGGTGTGTACAAGAATATTAGATAGAACAACGGAAGTGTCCTTCTGAAAAGTGTCGCCAATAGTTCCAGTCAGACAAGATAAAACCCAAAGTTCTAACCAATCATTCCACGGCAAACGGAGATATTGTTGTTGTCTATCGCGGTTAATCCACACTCTCGAACAGCAATCAAGTGGAACCTGATGAAGGACGTCGAAGTTGGTGCTCCTAGCTGCTTGAACACAGTCTATATCAGGCAACATTTTACTAGTTCCCCTGCAACCCGATAATGCGCGATCCAGCAGGATTGTAGGTTGTGCGCCAAATTTCGGTTATCCACGAAAAAATAGCACCTGGCCACTGTGACCTCGCTGGATGCTTTTAACTCTCGGAGCTATCAGCCGCAGTTAGATATCCGAGGGTAAACTGGTTCCGTAAACACAAGTCATTGATTCAAGAGGGGCGGAGCAACCGATCCTAGCAAATTGCTATAGTGTGGACTATTGCTTTGAAAATCAACTGGCTCTTGCTCGCTGTTTACGTATGCACCATGAACTAGGGCCAAAAGTCCGGGGTCCCGAACAAACTTATGAAATGCGGAATCACTGATCATACTGTGTGGTGCTGACACTGATTAGACGGTAGCTTTCCCAGTATCGCTCGCCGCTTCATCCGGATGGTTGCACTCACATTAGGATACAATGTCTTCATATTGTTACCCGGCGTGGATGCAGCTAACAATAACTATAATAAAAGGCTTATTTACCAATCGTGCCAATCGTGGTGTTGTTGGATCTTTGCAATCTGAATGCGGCGGGGGACAATACAACAGGGAGGAAAGTACAACCGACGACGCATGTATATTACGTGAAAAGTCACCGCAGTTGTGGAAACCAATAACTAGGACAAAGAGTCATGAGGTACGACTAGTCCAATAATAAGGCCAATTGAATTGAAGTAAAACTGAAAAATCGTTGTTGACCATGAGTGGCCTCGGGCGGTTCGATAAATGGCCAGGGTCAGGAAAGGCAAGAATGGAGATAAAGACGGAAAAATTCGGAGTTGAGACAAAAACCAAATTTTGTCCCACAGATATATTTTACATTGAAATTAAGCTAACTCACAGGTTTCACTGTTGTAGGGAAGTCAGCTGCAAAGAATACTTTTGATGGGGAGATAGTAACAATGCATAGGGCCGAACGAGCACCGTGATGGAAATCGTTGAACTTGTGTAAGGAGCTAGCGGAAATTGCATCGGTACGCAAGGTTGGTTAAATATGAACGAAAAGTTCAGTGGGTTATAACGAACTCATCACAACGGCGGTTGGTGCTAGGTTAAGAATGTGTGCGTAGTTCTAATTATAGGCTCGAGTGAGCGAAAAGTAATGGTTGAGGGTAAAAGAAATATTTGTGTGAATGCCATCGGACTTGGTACGGCCATCAGAGCGTGTTTCTGTAGACGTTGTCATCCACGAATGGATCGCCTGATGTAGTTGTGAAACACTAAAGTTATGTTTTAACTGACGTGGCCAAGAATGAGCGAGTGCATCAGGCTCGGTTTCAGTTTGTTCCCTGTGATATGCATTATTGATGCAGCTTCGTTGGAAGAGGCGTCATCTTACTAAGCTTCTAGAGCAACTGCAGTCAGTGGTTGCAACTGCTTTCTCGTTGTAAGTAAATGGAAGACCCAAATATAACACGATGTCTGTCGGATGCAGAGGATTAACGAGAGCCTCGGCAAAGACCGCTGTCATGTGGTGTTTATTTCCCCTTCCAAATAAACACCGCTTCCGTCTTTTGAGCGTTGGCCTTCCTAACTCTACCGCAGCAGCCTCAAGCTTAACTTCTCAGTGTGCACAACTCGGTCGCCTGTGAACGCAAGACCATCAGGGGTGGGGTAATGAAATCGGTACCCCAGTTGGGGCACCTAAACTGCAGGAACCTCATTCATCGCAGTGATGAAAACTAATGGAATGCACCTCTTCGATCCACCGCTGGCCAAACGGCAGCACCATTTGACTTAGTAAGTAATCCACCTGTTTTGGATCGGAGATCCCCCGTTTTCAATGCTGCTTGGCGTCCAGAGATAGGTAGTAGCTACCTTCTTATCCCTACGCATGCTGCTTGGCGTCCAGAGATAGGTAGTAGCTACCTTCTTATGGATCCCTACGCAACCCACAGAGCACAGCCAACGTTTCATCTCCATTTTTTGTGTCATATGGTCTGAATGGTGGCACATTTGGTTAAGCCTGTCTGCCTCAGTTTGGTAGACACATGGTGAGCTAGCTGACAACAGCGTCGGAAGACAGGAACGCCTTGGAGATTTGGAGGCCCAGGAGTGACAGAACTTGGTTCGGCGTCATGGTACCAAACTGCGTCCCTCGGGAAAAATGCCGGAGGGTAAATAATGGCAAACAAACTGTTAGCATTTGATTCTAAAAATCACATGGCGCAATACGTGGTTTATTTAATCCAGGGGCTGTAGTCAGCAGCTCCTCATAAACGGGTGGCAGTCTGACCGATGGTTTTTTCAGGGCTATTCAG
>NW_008751721.1:298881-300693 GCF_000715545.1 Opisthorchis viverrini | reverse complement strand
AATTGCTGTGTATCTGGTCTCAACCATGTGCAAAGAGGAGGGTTTTAGTGAGCTTTCCGAACCAGGGACTTCCATAAAATGTGTATCATGCAACTACTCCAGTCATTTACTTCTCATGGAGTCTATCAAATAATTGCATGCTTTTTTTCTCACTCAGAACATAGTTTCTGATTTTCATGAAGGAAACTACTCACAAGGTTGCTGAAAACTCTTCGACAGTACACGACCGGTTTCGCCCTTCTTGGGGCTCATCAGGTAGGCGCAGTCCCCGAGTTTCCGTCAACCTTATCATCTACTTGAACCCAAATTGCACTGTTTTCGAGAACTACACTCATTTGCAAATCAGTTTGGTTTTCACGGGAGACCCCATAGAATCTCTCGTTTATGATGTCCTCCAGCTGAATGTGCTGCACACAGGCCGCCTCATGATTCAGTTTGCACGATATTCGAGATATCGCAGTATATTTTCATAAAGGAAACTACTCTCAAGATTGCCCACAAGTTTCTGATTGTTCTAACGATTAATATATTTTCCAAGTTAAATGGCAAAAATAACTAGCATCTTCAAAATGGAATCCCCCTGTTCACCGAACCACTCGCAATCTAAACTGGCGTGTCAAAAGGTTATTTCTTCCTGTTTTCTTCACCTTCCGTCAGTCTGCTTGCTGTAGGTATGATGCTAAACCAAACCAAAGAAAGCGGTTTAACTGTTAACTCAGGGATGAACGCATTCCAACAGTTTCGATGCACGCTATTGAGCAGAATCAGTGGTCGATCTATAGGTATGATGCTTGTTTAAACCAAAGAAAGCGGTTTAACTGTTAACTCAGGGATGAACGCATTCCAACAGTTTCGATGCACGCTATTGAGCAGAATCTGCCAAGTGGTCGATTAGCCGAAGCTTTTTACAGCTCTGACAGGTAACTGGGTACATTCTTTCAGAGTGCTTTTTGTGAATTGTATACGATCATGTTTCGTAAGCAGTCAATTAGAATAGACGAGTAATAGCAGAGTAATACCTGGACGCTTCCCTTCATCTTCAGATGTCACGGATATCCTTTCCAAATGCCCATATATGATTGTAGTGGCCTTGTTTGCCTACTAACTTGGGTGATAAGAAAGTTCGATCTTTTTTACCAGCCAAGTGTTTCGGCTGTCTCTAAATGTAAATTTTCACCCCAGACTATCTTTCATCATATCCTCCTTTGAGGCTTTTCACAGTTCGTTTCTATAATCCCTTGTTATCTATGCTACTAACGGCCTTTGAAATCTCATAAAAAGTTTGTCCATCTTTTGTTCATTCGGTATATTTGAAAAAGTGCCTTGATATTATTCTACCAACTTTTATTTTTCTGGGTTCACAGTTTCAGAAGAGAACACCACGGAAATGGAGATTTGGAACAAATAAAAGAACACCACTTATCATTTGTCCATATTTAAACAAAACAATTGATCAGTTGTCTTCAACTTGGACGACGTGTCCCAAAAATACTGGGACAGTTGACTTGTAGATCAGTGCAAAGAAGAATGGATGGTCAACGTTGAATTCGGACGACGGTCTACCAGACAGGAATGTGAATTCGATGCCGCTGGCAGCTGCAGCCTCCACTCCACCTTCGTTAACCTGTGAGGAGAAAATAAATTTTTTCAACGATCGATATCTCCATTTAGATTTTCGGCTTCTGTAATGAATAGAAAATGCTCCTCTCATAATCAGGGTGCACTGACCGAATTTATCGATCAGGTGTAGAATTCGCTGAAAGCTGAGTAAAATACAAAATTTTTCATCCGTGTACAATGTTGAGGCATAAT
>NW_008751721.1:296169-298871 GCF_000715545.1 Opisthorchis viverrini | reverse complement strand
TGCAAAGAGGAGGGTTTTAGTGAGCTTTCTGAACCAGGGACTTCCATAAAATGGGTATCATGCAACAACTACTCCAGTCATTTACTTCTCATGGAGTCTATCAAATAATTGCATGCTTTTTTTCTCACTCAGAACATAGTTTCTGATTTTCATGAAGGAAACTACTCACAAGGTTGCTGAAAACTCTTCGACAGCACACGACCGGTTTCGCCCTTCTTGGGGCTCATCAGGTAGGCGCAGTCCCCGAGTTTCCGTCAACCTTATCATCTACTTGAACCCAAATTGCACTGTTTTCGAGAACTACACTCATTTTNAATCAGTTTGGTTTTCACGGGAGACTCCATAGAATCTCTCGTTTATGATGTCCTCCAGCTGAATGTGCTGCACACAGGCCGCCTCATGATTCAGTTTGCACGATATTCGAGATATCGCAGTATATTTTCATAAAGGAAACTACTCACAAGGTTGCCCACAAGTTTCTGATTGTTCTAACGATTAATATATTTTCCAAGTTAAAAGGCAAAAATAACTAGCATCTTCAAAATGGAATGCCCCAGTTCACCGAACCACTCGCAATCTAAACTGGCGTGTCAAAAGGTTATTTCTTCCTGTTTTCTTCACCTTCCGTCAGTCTGCTTGCTATAGGTATGATGCTTGTTTAAACCAAAGAAAGCGGTTTAACTGTTAACACACGGATTAGCGCATTCCAACAGTTTCGATGCACGCTATTAAGCAGAATTTGCCAAGTGGTCGATTAGCCGAAGCTTTTTACAGCTCTGGCAGGTAACTGAGTACATTATTTCAGAGTGCTTTTTGTGAATTGTATACGATTGTGTTTCGTAAGCAGTCAATCAGAGTAGATGAGTAATAGCAGAGTAATACCTCGACGCTTCCCTTCATCTTCAGATTTCAAGGGTATCCCTTCCAAGTGCCCACATATGATTGTAGTGGCCTTGTTTGCCTACNTGGTTTTCCTCCATAGGTAACGGTAAGAGCCTACCGCCTCCACTCACACGTCAGAGCTCGTGGGCAATCTCCATGTATACAGTCGTACTTGCTACAAAAAACTGAAAAGCTACCAGAAGATATATAAATGGAGCATATCTCGATAGCTATAATCCGCCGAAGAGTTTGAATTAATACCAACCTGTCATTCTGATTAGAAAGTGAGGAGAGTGGACTAAGCTAATGACTAATAGGGAAGAAGCTTCCGGAAAAATGAAGCCCGTGTCTAGGGAATTCCTTGAATTCAGGTTAAGTGCACCCCACAAAGCTGGGATATACAGGTTTTGTCACCACAGTGTATTAACCATTTAAGCCGGGCAATGCGATTCGTACCAAATAATAAAAACATAAAGATAATAGCTCTAAAACATCAAGCATCTGAGTTAGATGTTGCAAACTATTGTCTTCTACGCTTAGAAGAGACGGTCACAAACATAAAAAGCAAATCTAAGCAATAGAGCTCTGTGGGTGTGTAGAAGAATATTAGATAGAACAACGGAAGTGTCCTTCTGAAAAGTGTCGCTAATAGTTCCAGTCAGACAAGATAAAACCCAAAGATCTAACCAATCATTCCACGGCAAACGGAGATATTGTTGTTGTCTATCGCGGTTAATCTACACTCTCGAACAGCAATCAAGTGGAACCTGATGAAGGACGTCGAAGTTGGTGCTCCTAACTGCTTGAACACAGTCTATATCAGGCAACATTTTGCTAGTTCCCCTGCAACCCGATAATGCGCGATCCAGCAGGATTGTAGGTTGTGCGCCAAATTTCGGTTATCCACGAAAAAATAGCACCTGGCCACTGTGACCTCGCTGGATGCTTTTAACTCTCGGAGCTATCAGCCGCAGTTAGATATCCGAGGGTAAACTGGTTCCGTAAACACAAGTCATTGATTCAAGAGGGGCGGAGCAACCGATCCTAGCAAATTGCTATAGTGTGGACTATTGCTTTGAAAATCAACTGGCTCTTGCTCGCTGTTTACGTATGCACCTTGAACTAGGGCCAAAAGTCCGGGGTCCCGAACAAACTTATGAAATGCGGAATCACTGATCATACTGTGTGGTGCTGACACTGATTAGACGGTAGCTTTCCCAGTATCGCTCGCCGCTTCATCCGGATGGTTGCACTCACATTAGGATACAATGTCTTCATATTGTTACCCGGCGTGGATGCAGCTAACAATAACTATAATAAAAGGCTTATTTACCAATCGTGCCAATCGTGGTGTTGTTGGATCTTTGCAATCTGAATGCGGCGGGGGACAATACAACAGGGAGGAAAGTACAACCGACGACGCATGTATATTACGTGAAAAGTCACCGCAGTTGTGGAAACCAATAACTAGGACAAAGAGTCATGAGGTACGACTAGTCCAATAGAATAATTTGATGGGGTGATAGTAACAATGCATAGGGCCGAACGAGCACCGTGAAGGAAATCGTTGAACTTGTGTAAGGGGCAAGCGGAAATCGCATCGGTACGCAAGGTTGGTTAAATATGAACGAAAAGTTCAGTGGGTTATAACGAACTCATTACAAGGGCGGTTTGTGCTGGGTGAAGAATGTGTGCGTAGTTGTAAGTATAGGCTCGAGTGAGCAAAAAGTAATGGTTGAGGGTAAAAAAATATTTGTGTAAATGCCATTGGACTGGGTACGGCCATCAGAGCGTGTTCTGTAGACGTTGTCATCCACGAA
>NW_008751721.1:262099-293668 GCF_000715545.1 Opisthorchis viverrini | reverse complement strand
AATTGCTGTGTATCTGGTCTCAACCATGTGCAAAGAGGAGGGTTTTAGTGAGCTTTCCGAACCAGGGACTTCCATAAAATGTGTATCATGCAACTACTCCAGTCATTTACTTCTCATGGAGTCTATCAAATAATTGCATGCTTTTTTTCTCACTCAGAACATAGTTTCTGATTTTCATGAAGGAAACTACTCACAAGGTTGCTGAAAACTCTTCGACAGTACACGACCGGTTTCGCCCTTCTTGGGGCTCATCAGGTAGGCGCAGTCCCCGAGTTTCCGTCAACCTTATCATCTACTTGAACCCAAATTGCACTGTTTTCGAGAACTACACTCATTTGCAAATCAGTTTGGTTTTCACGGGAGACCCCATAGAATCTCTCGTTTATGATGTCCTCCAGCTGAATGTGCTGCACACAGGCCGCCTCATGATTCAGTTTGCACGATATTCGAGATATCGCAGTATATTTTCATAAAGGAAACTACTCTCAAGATTGCCCACAAGTTTCTGATTGTTCTAACGATTAATATATTTTCCAAGTTAAATGGCAAAAATAACTAGCATCTTCAAAATGGAATGCCCCAGTTCACCGAACCACTCGCAATCTAAACTGGCGAGTCAAAAGGTTATTTCTTCCTGTTTTCTTCACCTTCCGTCAGTCTGCTTGCTGTAGGTATGATGCTTGTTTAAACCAAAGAAAGCGGTTTAACTGTTAACTCAGGGATGAACGCATTCCAACAGTTTCGATGCACGCTATTGAGCAGAATCTGCCAAGTGGTCGATTAGCCGAAGCTTTTTACAGCTCTGACAGGTAACTGGGTACATTCTTTCAGAGTGCTTTTTGTGAATTGTATACGATCATGTTTCGTAAGCAGTCAATTAGAATAGACGAGTAATAGCAGAGTAATACCTGGACGCTTCCCTTCATCTTCAGATGTCACGGATATCCTTTCCAAATGCCCATATATGATTGTAGTGGCCTTGTTTGCCTACTAACTTGGGTGATAAGAAAGTTCGATCTTTTTTACCAGCCAAGTGTTTCGGCTGTCTCTAAATGTAAATTTTCACCCCAGACTATCTTTCATCATATCCTCCTTTGAGGCTTTTCACAGTTCGTTTCTATAATCCCTTGTTATCTATGCTACTAACGGCCTTTGAAATCTCATAAAAAGTTTGTCCATCTTTTGTTCATTCGGTATATTTGAAAAAGTGCCTTGATATTATTCTACCAACTTTTATTTTTCTGGGTTCACAGTTTCAGAAGAGAACACCACGGAAATGGAGATTTGGAACAAATAAAAGAACACCACTTATCATTTGTCCATATTTAAACAAAACAATTGATCAGTTGTCTTCAACTTGGACGACGTGTCCCAAAAATACTGGGACAGTTGACTTGTAGATCAGTGCAAAGAAGAATGGATGGTCAACGTTGAATTCGGACGACGGTCTACCAGACAGGAATGTGAATTCGATGCCGCTGGCAGCTGCAGCCTCCACTCCATCTTCGTTAACCTGTGAGGAGAAAATAAATTTTTTCAACGATCGATATCTCCTTTTAGATTTTCGGCTTATGTAATGAATAGAAAATGTTTCTCTCATAATCAGTGCGCACTGACCGAATTTATTGACCAGGTGTAGCATTCGCTGAGAGCCGAGTAAAATACAAAGTTGTTCATCCGTGTACAATGTTGAGGCATAATGTTGTCTGGCCAAATTGTGCTCCACCAAACCCCTAAGCGAGTCGTTGACGAAGGCCTTTAAACACCATGGACCATGTGCTGGTCACCGGCAGCAAAATCGACGCCCCGTTGTAGGATGAATCACTTGGGATGTTGCGTCCAACCCATTCAATTACCCTATTGTACGCGTAGATCAATCGTTTCTGGTTCCAAGGCCCCGAATCATTTTGTCGCTATTGCTTTAAGCACTGGAAGAATAACGTGACAACAACTGATCATATAACACAGGTCATTTTCATAGTAACCGCACGCACACCGTTTACATGGCATACATTTGAACGAACACGCATATGCCCTTCTAGAAGTAACAAGCAAATTTTTGCACCTGAGCAAGCATCACCTGGAAAAATTTGTTAAAAGAGACAAATTCTTGCACTAGCTGAGTGATTTCTGGATTAGTAAACTTTGGAAGTTACGAATGCAAGTCGATAATTATTCGGAAGACCGAAAGAACTTACACAATTAACTGGCACCATCGTGGTCAGAAAATTTCCTTCTATCCACTTAGAAAAAACTCGCGGTTGGAGTGATAGTCTGCGGAATACGTTGTTGCAGAAGGTTTTTACACACATTTTAAGCAATCACTGAATAGCATGAGGCAGGAAGCACTTAAGAATCATTTTGCTATCTATCCACAACACACACTGATATCGTTTGTGCAACTAGTGACGAAATGTCCACAGACTAATTTCCAAACCAGGCAAGCAGGTCAGTGTTCACCTGACCTGCAAGCTTGCTGCAAGCAGAAGTGGATACGGCAAATATGAAGAACGAGGTAACAATGAAAGGCAGCATGTTGTTTATGAACCATGGTTTTGTTCAATTCGCTGGTTCATAAGTGCATCTGACAGAATAAATGAAAACTGCGGAAGCTTTTTTGTGAAAGGCGTTTTGCGAATGACTAATAAAACAGGTTGATCGGTTGATTCCTAACTCTTGCTTAACGCCTATTCCACTGCACAGGTTAGAGTGAAGTCACCTATGCGTCACTCGACGTAGCAATGTCCTGCAGTACTGGTTTTGACTGCGTTGCAGAATAAATTACGCCACAAACTAATTTCAGTATTCCCTGTGTTTATATTTTGTGATGGTTTTTGCGAAAATAGCCTCAGTGCTTATTTGATAGCGTAACTTTTTCACGTGTAGTCATCCTTTCAATGCGTAGTTAGGTAATTTTAATTGACTAAATGACTTTAAGGCACCTGATGGTTGGAATTCGTACGCAGACGCACAACCTTGAACTTATCCAGCAGTGCTCATTGGTGTCCAAATCACTTGCTTCAAAAACTATGAACTTCGATAAAAAAGGCATCTTTCCAGAACAATGAAGTCTGTAGTTTTCACGCCCGCTTAGATTGTTTTACCTTGGTAATCAACTGACTCTACTCCAAGTGGTTTATCCGTATTTTCTCAGAGGAAGCAAATTTCTGTGAAATAAGCTAAATGTATGTAGTCTTTTCAGGGTCTAAGTACAACTATTGGATGAATCGACTTAGTTGCTTATCGATCAGCTGGAATGAATTTGAACTGTTTGCAAAATCAGCGAATTCACAAACACATAACCGACACCAACTTACTGATATAAACGTTTTGTGCAGCAGCTTATCGACGTAAAGTTTCGAGTCTTCTGTAATAAGTGAGAGATCAGCATCCCTAGAAAACAATGACTGAAGTCCGAGTGAAGACAAATGTGCCTTCAAATTCATTGGTGGAATCCCGTCCAACTTGAATCGAGGAAGGTATAATGTTAAATACTCGTCTTCAAATGGTCCTTGTAGCACCGCCTTCAGGGCGTCTTCAGATTTCAGCTGCTGAAGCCATTTAATAAGACCATCATTCGCGTCCGGAAGGATTATCAGTAGTTCATATCTATAACAGTGATGAAAAATAAGTCTTTGTAGATTGCGAACTAAAGAAGTATGAAGTTGACGAGTAGAAAATGGAGACAAAACGGGTTACCGGAGATGCTTGGTCCAACGTCCGGGTTTGATGACATTATCGGTTCTATATATCTGAAGTTTTAAGGTTGTGCTATTTGTTAAAGTTAGACGGTACAGAGATACACGCAAACTTGGTTGTTCATGTTTTATAATCTGTGTCAAACATTGGGTTTTCAAGTCACGTATGGCGTGTTCCTCTCCGTGATACACGCCAAGCTGATGCTTGAACACCTATAGCCAAGGACCAGCCATTACAATGGAGTTAGTGAGGAAAATGAAAAGAGGAAGACAACGTTGGTAGTTCACGTAAGTTCTTGACGGATTTTCCTATATCTTGTTTTCTGACAGGCTAGACAAACGCCTGCCAGGATCTCAGTAACTGAACTCTCAAAATTACGTTTCTATGATGCTTCAGGTGTGTCACCAAGTGCAAATTATGTCGGGGGATTTACGTCCCTATGCTATATCTGTTCAGTGAATTGCTAGTTCGGCTCTAAAGAAGGTTGCCAATTCAGAACCATTTGATTGTTATGGGTCCTAAGGTATGCTATCAGAAAAATAGTCAGTGAGATTAAGAGCACGTCGAAAAAGTTGCACGCGTATTTGGTTTTAAGGTAGCTGTACGAAAGTTAAGCCAAACTCTATAGATTTGACTGGAGACTGGTTATTTCAGTGTTCTTGCGTGAGGTGGCCTGCAGTTAGTTGAAGTCTGTTTTGCTGGTACGTGGCTGAATCACATGGCACTCATCGAGGTTCACGGGGGATAGGTGGTTTATCAGGCAAGGGTGGGCAATGTAAACATTGATCGAAAGGGTTTCAGGAACAAAGAGCAAGCTAACTTTTGTCCTCAGCTTTGTAAATTTGATAATAATAATGATAAGTATACGATACAACGACGGAGGTTCTAAGACCAACAGCAACTCCTGAGAGTCATCAGCGTCTCAGAACAGCAGCAGCTCATATTACGCTCAACCTATCCACGACCGTCTGAGTTTTTTGTTAGTGTTTATCTAGCTAGGCACATCAGTGTTGGCCAACGAGTGAATTTTTCTCAGTGGAAAGTGTAGGGATTCACACTTTCGTAAGTCTGGAAACGGTCCAGAGGTACTGCATTTACCTGTGCCCATGTATCAATATCTGTGGCCAACATGAATGCCAATATGCGGATATTTGTTAGCCGAGATCATCGCTATCTGAAAACGTGAAGGTATGCAGACTGTATGATTTTCTATCCAAGATGTGTTTGAACTTGGTAGGTTGAAATGAATTCTACAACTCTTTTAAGAATGAAAAAGCAAGTTTTTACCCAGTGACTAATATGGTCTGATATTTTCCCCTTTCTAGACAGAGTGGCAACTTTATTTCCCTAGTCACTGTAGTTCTGTTGTCATAACGGTTCCGGCAATAGTGAGATCAGTGGGCGGAAGTATCTTATCCAGAGACGAAGGCGTTATCAGTTTGATGTGTTTTCACCAGGCGTGACCAACTTTTGAACTTAAGTGATTGTATCGGCCATCGATCTGACATTTGAGATCCTCCACCTTTATTCTATCCCTATTTACAACCTCCACTCCACCCTTGTGTTTTGCTCATGCGAATGAACTGGCGTTTGGCTGTCCGCGGTACTTCACTCATTTGACTTTGAGATCATTCAGCCATTTTATGACCGCCGTTGTGCGATCGCGACCGTCTCGCATGGTAGCCAGCTTGCTCATTTGGTTTTTATAGTCCAAGTGGACCATTAGTTGTGGACAAGTATCTAATATTGAGGTTTGTGTATTTTGTAAATTTATGTCTTACATTAATCGTACCGCATAGAAACCGAGCTCCGACTTTGCTTTGCCCTGTCGGAGGTTTTGGTATTATGCGTTACCCGAAGATACCGTTTGGCCACAACGGTGATTCTAGAAAATGGACGTATTGCAACATCTGTGAAATGACTATTTCTTGAGCATTGTTTAAATGTGAGGTATTTATGGAGAAATATGAACTGTCTGCTGCCAGACAGGCAATTTTTAAGTGTTTTTTTTCAGATCAGCGGATGTGGAGGTTTATATGACACCACTTTCTGACAGATCAATAAACAAAGAATGGCTGACCACGCAGTTTTACTGTTCGTATGAAGAACTGTCACTCCGTACGTAGATGTTTGCTGACAAAACATTAACTTACTGAGTATCCTCAAAAGGAATCTTGATTGCCTTGACGCCCAAATCGGATAATACCACATATTTAAACGAGCCAATTTTATTCATTGTCTTCACCTGTGTTTCACTGCCATCCAGATCATAAAAAGCAGCAGGTTTAGTTTCGCTTTCTTTGAATGTGCTATCCCAAGCGCCTTTAGCAGTAGATGGATATTGGTCAACAGAGCAACTCACTTTTGAAATAAATGGTATTTGCGATGAACAGCGGTGCCTCTTCTGACAACGAACCAACCGGGATAAGTTCCTGGATCTTTGATTTCGTTTGTTCCGACACCCACTGGTTTATTTGACGTCTCTTTGCCTCATTGTCTTCCAGATTTGCCAACTAAAATCAAGCGCTTTGTAATGGCGTAAACTTTCATTCTTGTAACCTTTTCAGCGCCGGCCGAATAGTAAGTACGAAGGGCTGATTCGAATTCACTTTTAAGGTTAATGCCTCGCGTGATGAATATTTTGTTCGCCAGCAAAATTTCCACATGTTTGTTACTGACAAATTCTCCACTTAGTTTCGATCCAATGTCGTGAACTTCACCGGCTTGGAGTTGTTCGGGAATATGAAGAACGCTACGCAGTTCATCCAGAGTACGTCCTGCGGCACCGGTGGCTGTCATCAACAAAGCCACGTAAATGCTCAGTGGAGATATAAGAACGTTTTGTAGATTTCCTTAAGTGTAGTATACTTTTTTGAAACCTTCTTACTTACCTTCTTGTTGCCCAACCACTTGGCCATAAACTTCTGAAGAAAAGAGCTGAACATTCGCATACAGCTCCGTCATTGGTTGATAAGTACACCCAAAAACCTGAAAAAATTAAACACACAGTGCGCCTATTTATGCGCGCGTGTTCAGAGCGTTCTTTACAGCCATTGGCTATCTGAAAGTCCTGTAAACAATCTCTCCGTATTGGATGAACGGGAACCTGTCGTGAAGGCGCATACCATTCATTGAGTTATCTTCCCTTTGCTCGTTGTTGGAGACTCAGTGCTCACTATTGATCGTTGATCAAGAAGCGAAGTAGTCCAAAATAAATTCAACGTTGGGTGGTAGTAAGGTGGAATTTTTGAATCGCGTGGAGATTTCCCCTGGAAATAACGTCAATTAGTGATAACACATTTAGGTGTCTTGCACAGGTGTTTCACTTTGTGTGGAGTTGTCAAAAATGCCTTCCAAACGAGGCTCTGGAGAGGCTATAACCTAGGATACCGTTCAGCCATAAGCGGCTGATCATCAGTGGGGATAGCTCTTGTAGTGTCTGTAATCCGTTGTCACATTTACCATTCTTCCTGAACTTGAACCACACTTTGTAACTGTCGTTCACATTGTATCATGACGTTTGTTTTAATGTTACGAATACACAATTTTCCGGCGCGACCTGCTGACTTCTTGCTGAACGACTGTATTTACGCCCGTTGAACTGTTTGTTGACTGTTGAACCAGTGGGACTAAATCTCTGTGTTTGTGTCAACTGTTAAACGTCACAATAAATCCCTGTGACATTTTTTAGCCGTGAATAATTTTCCTATTGTGGAATATTTCACTCACACGGAGCCATCTGCAGGAAATCTCGACGAGTGAATATTTTCCTCTTACAGCCAGTTACTGCATCCGGATCGGTGTAGTGGACTACTGAACCTACGCATTCGTGAGTCCCCATTTGACTACTCATTCCTTTCCTATCGTGATTTTTGTGATTTTGCATTGGTCACTTTTGCTTGTTAATTGATCCGAACACGCTGGTTAGGTCCTAGTCCGCTACACTCTCAGCTGAACAGTATATAACATCTCCCACCCTCCCTCAACTTGGACACTAAAGAAATAATTCGGCTCACAAGAGAAAACATCCCACAATTTTCATGAGTAATGCTCGTTTGGGGGAGGGTCCAGATCCGCACGTTACAAAGTGATGTGGATTGCACGACGTTTTATCCAGTCTAAGCACAGCTGAAAGTGTGGAATTCGAGGCTGATACTGCCCAAAGGTTCCCAACAAGTATAAAAACAACGCATCTTGGCTCTTCCGTCCGGATTAAATCGAATTACAAGACGAAGTCTCCACTAAAAGTCTTGCACTCTATTATCAAATGACATAATGAGACTAGAAGTTCACCGCTCTACGAAGAACGAGTCAACGAAGCCAGGGGCATCTTACTTTAAGTTCACTTATATATGTGTATAACTCGGGAAAAATCTATAGTGTTGTTTTATGAGCCAAAACTTGATGGGGTTTTTATACCATACACAAGTTTTGTTTTGGTGTGGTGTTAACGAAAATATTTCCAGAGGTATATGTGTTGAAAAGCCTTCCGTGACGTTACACCGTTTTACAACCCCTTAATTTATCATACTGGCAAACTAGTTCATCAAACTGACCTTGGCACGGTTTTTGAATGCGACGCCTTCGTACAAGGTTTTCTTGAGATTTACCAACCGAACCATTTTCAAGTGGAATTTCGTCCTGTCAGTGAGGTCACTCTATGCTGAAAAGCCGAGAACTACTGTAAAGCCGTTTTATTCTTGAGCACGAAACTCACAGAGCTCCAAACCTCTGGTCATCAAATGAACACACAACTGTTCGGTCATGAGCGCCTGAACAGCAGTGTGCTTAGATGTCACTCAGACAGGGTAGAGCGCCGCTCATGCATCATTCACAGAAATCACATCAAGTGTTCGCGCGCCGGCTGGCTCCTCGATTGAGGACTTTTCTGAAGAAAGTTTCACACGTGAGATTTTCCTCCCTTCAATTCACCTACAGAGTGGTGCTTATCCATCGACGGTTCACTGCTCCTGTTACAATCCGTATAGTTACGTTTTAGCCAAATGAAGGAATCGTGTTTGACCACCAAGGCAGTTTTCACTTATCTTACTTTCCTCAGTTATCCTCATGTGCGGACATAGAAATAAAACGTGTAAATTTGCATTCATTTATGGGTTATTCAGTTTGAGAAAACAGGTGCAAGAATTAGCGACTATATACTCATTTGCAAACTAATTTGGTCTCACAAACCAGAGATTCAGCTGGCTCGAAGAGAAAACCAAATTAGTTTGCAAATGAGTTCATGTTCTCCAATTTTGTGTAATTTGGTATCAAGTAGAACACAATATTGACGGAAACCCGGGAACTGCGCCTATCTGATGAGCTCCAAAAAGGGCGAAACCGGTCGTGGGCTATCGACGGCTATTCAGCAAACTTATGAGTAGTACATTACAAAGGTGCAAGAATTCTTACATTTTGTTGGAGGACCTCTATTCAACTGTGCAAACTCTTTCTTTATCTAATGTTTATGCACAAAATGTTTTGTGTTAACCATTTTCAGGCTAACTATTCTTGAGCACCGTTCAACATTACCTCCATCTAGGAAAACCCTTGAAGAAAAGGTTGATGTTTATGTCGGTTCATGACTTTTGTTTTATGAGCAAACAAGTCTCTGAGACAGTTAATTATGAAAACAGTCGTGGAAACTATAAATCTGTGATCCCGTCTATTGAGTTTAGCTGATGAGGAAATCAGAATACAATACCCAGATTAATAAGGACATCATTTTCGTTCCCCTTGTGCTCTTTTGATCAAACAGAAGAATAGTTAAACTCATACTTTGCGAGCACATAAACCTATAAACCGCAGCACCAGAGAAAGCTTATCACTTGCCTTGGGTTTTGCTGGAATGTGCTAAGCCATAAGAAAGTACCTGGATGCAACGGTGTTTTACATCCTTGTCCTGAGTTAAATAATTAGACAAAATCTGGATATTCGACGTAGTCGGTGAAGAGCTTGTGTGAATACTTAGTTGGGCTGGCCAAAGTCATGTTTTTCGAAGGGTTTAAAACACGATTATAGGGTATCCATAAGTAGAATCTTCAACTAAATAGCCTGGCTGTCATTTTATAGAATTTCACTTTGTTGCTAATAGTTTCCAAACGGCTTTACCTCTTGCAATAGATAATCTTTTTCGAGCGCGTGTTGCAACGCAGTAACCCCAAACTGCTCCCAAACTTACAGGTTCGCCTTCCGTTTTGGTTATCAGTGGATGGGGGATAGTAAGGGGAAAGAACTTCAAGTAAATGCCTACGCTAAATGTAACTGACACCAGTTCTACAGAAACTCTACGTGTCTCTTTCATCGACCAATTAGAAATGATACAAGGTACCTTATTTAGTAGCTCAGTGGATGAGAGAAACGCAAGGCATTCTGGAAATATCAAAGGAATGCTGCGAAATCCGAAGCGACGAAGTCAATGCAGTCTCTGAGGCTTTTTTTTTGGGGGGGGGGTAAGTGGCCTGTTTTCTCAATTGGCTCTCCACTCTAGAGGAATCTCCCAATACTTTATCAAGATAAACTGCTTACGTAATTTGTATTTCATTGAACTCGTTAATCTAAACAGGTTAGACTGAATTATCCCCGTTTGAAACGATTGGGGAGATGAAACACGGTTGCCAGGTTGTTGTCCCAAGCCTAAACGGACTGTTGAACATAAGCTATAACTATATGTTCAGTTTGAAGATAGCTCCCCAGAAAAGCGTTTTTACTTATTATTGGACAGAAGAGTTTTTAGGTTGTCAAAATTAAGTTCAAACAAACAAAGCTACGTGCTTGCTTGAGTTAGAAATCCACATCCAAATGAATGAAGCAATCAAAACAGCATGATAAAAAGCTTGTGTCAAGAGAAAGTAGATTTGTTTAAGGAGCGGTTTCTGATTAGGCCAACATTGGATCATTTTGTTACTTTTGCGATATAGACAAACTTTTCAGAAGACAGCCGTAGGGCGATATTTTCTCACTAGTGCTGACGAAATACTCGTTTCTTGCAGGAGCCCCTCTCAGCCTAACGTGCTGTTTTGTTTTTCAGGTGCCTGGGGTTTTTATCTTTAGTTGAGCTATGCCTCTTAATGGGAAACATTAGCGTGCTTGCACATCAAGACGGTGATTCGCGATAGCAACATAATCTATCTCTGAACTTTAGATTCACCTGACTTTAAGCTGAGTTCCGCTGCTTGAATTGGGCAAGCACTCAAGTTTCATTCCCGAAGTGTATCCAGCAAATTAATCAATAGGAGCAAAATGTATCCACAGGTTACAAAACGTCCATCCCGTAGTTTAGCATATATATATATATATATAGCATATATATATATGGCTTTTTTATGAAATAGACTTTAGGAATAATCCTTCATGTTTTACGGTGATGGGATTTAAACGTTCAAACTGAAGTTCATCCCGCAACTGAAGTCAGTCTATGCTGGAAGTCCGCAGGGCAAAGTCCAACAGTTTTATCATTATCTGTGGCAACAACCGGCGTCGCGTAGAGCTTTGAGGTGATTCAAGCCTACTACCTCGTCGTTGGCCTGGAAAGACCATCCGACAAATAGCATAAGCTTTCACTCTGCGACATTGTTATCCAAGTGGGTCATTGTCGCCATTTCATGCAAAGTGGACTTTGCGACTCCAATATGGTGTCTTCATTTACTACTTCGTTTCGAGTTAATTACCGGAGGATGAAACTAGAATATTTCGACTCTACATCTGAATTTTTAGGAATTCAGTCTTACAAAAATGAAGCCACATATTTTACCTGCTGATGAGGTACACTGTATCGGCCATATAGTCCTTCAGTAAATCCAGTTTTTCTTTTACGGCGTGAAGCACTTGTACCATGGATTTTACAGTCCCAGGTATTTGAGGATAGAGTTTGAATTCTTCAGACAACCGTTGTCGGAAAAGTGGCTTTCATCTGAGAACAGCAAGTGCTCATCAAACCATAACAACCGGGTGCTTTCATGAAGGAAACTACTCACAAGATCGCTGAAAACTCTTCGACGATATTCAGCAACCTTGTGAGTAGTTTCCTTCATCAAAATATACTGCGATATCTCGAATATCATACCAACTGAAACAAGAGGGGGCCCGTGTGCAGCATATTCAGTTGTAGGACATCATAAACGAGAGATTCAGTCGAGTCTCTCTTGAAAACCAAATCGATTTGCAAGTGAGTGTATTTCGCGAAAACCAGGTTCTTTGTTTGAATGCAGTGGGCCAACCGTTGAATTACGGATCGTTTTATGTTGGTGAGCAAGCTCCTAAAGCTTAAACAGCCTGGTAATTCGAACTCAAATATTAGCATAAATGATCAACAAAACTATGAAACATGAAAGATTTGCTCGTAAAAAAGTTGACCGTACTTCACTTTTTGATGAACTCTATTGTTCACACATCTGCGTTGAAAGAAATGAAGCTGAAAAGCATTTAATACGACCTCTGGGTGTCAGAACGCTTCCTCCGTTTTGCCGGTATTGATGAAACTCGTCGAAATGCGACCTTTAAGACAGTTTTACTTTCTAAGATCAAGCAGAAACTCGTCATCGTTGAAAGCTAAGGCTTACAAAGAACAGGTGACAAGCTTAACAGCCATTGTCAAGCGAAACCGGATTTCAACCGGATCAAAATGTCACAGCTACGTATGTCAACATAAAGGCTTGCGGATTATGCGACGACACAAAATGAAGTACAACCCATTCTGATAGGGATACTTGGTTGTGATGTTTGGATTTCTTTAAACCCCTACAAATTTTTGTACTTGAACGAGTCGCTGAATCTTTTTGATGCAATCCGAGGCCAAGTATAATGATAATCTCTAGTTAATAGAAGCAAATGAGAGAAGTAAAGAAGTCCATCCTGTGTACATACACTTGACGAACAGGTTGTTCTCTCTTTCACGCTCAGGCCGAGAACAGGGGCGCGAATATACCAGGTTTACTAGACGCGCGCAACTGCACCAGATACCTGTGTGACCGAACAAGAATAAAGAGTGCGAACATTTGTGCAGTGTCAGTTGGCATAGGGAACATGTGAAGACAAGTCAGGTAGAAAGCGTTTCGATTCACGATTGACCCCAGCATTTTGACTATTAGATGGCCGACGATAGATGCACGCATTTCTCAGCTGGTTCCCATGTTGTATAGCTAAACCACGAAAAAAAGTCCAGCTTGTTATGGGAAATCATGGCATGACAAGGCGTCAGCAGTATAGATTTCTCGACATACTGAAATTATGCATTCCGATGGAGGGCAGCTAGTACGAAATTACCAACTATAAAACTGGTGGATTTCTTCGAGTCACACTACATAGACAAATCGTACAGTATCCATAAATGACATGACTTGAGTTGATTCTTTGGTATCCTAGTGAAGTTCGCTCAAACCTTCAAGACATTCCATCTCTGAGCCTGTCAGAAATCATATCGTGAGCCTTTCTACACTTTTTTTTCTATAGCAGATGGGGCTCAGTGGTTGATGTCAAACTTCACCCGAATAGCACATCCTCTATCAATGCCGAGAAAGCTAAGCTAGCTAAACAACTTGACTTAAGAAACACACTAATAACGGAAAATATGGAGGTTTACTTACTTCAACCTTAATTGGATGGCTCACCGTTTCTCAGTGTACTGCACAGGTCATGCTTCCGAATAACTTGGTGGTAGGTGCCAATTGTAATAAAAAATCTGGTATGAAAAAGTACACCGGGTTACTGCACGTAGCAACTAGCCAGGTCATCGACCGTCCCAAATGAGAAACTACCTGCTTTTGTCAGTGATGGAAACTATCTAGATGCTTTGTTGACTAATGAATCTGTGGCTCTATTGATTGGTTTGAAGCCGAACCAACAAAGGGTTTAGAGTCTCTGGTCTTGATTATTAGTGACAGATAGGGACTCAGTGATCTGACTGGCCCAACATGGTAATCACCCAAGTGATCAGAGGGGTTCAAAGTGAGAAAACTCATATTGGAACACTTGTGCATTTTGCAAGGTGTGTGTTGGTTTGCCGTTCTTTTTATGTGTATCGACGTCTGTAATTGTTGAAGTGTTCGTTGATGAGCTCTTCTGTGCATAATGGATGTGTATCATTCAGTTCGTGGCCCATTAAACGCTTACTAATATGTGAAGGATTATTCTTTTGCAACTTAGACTGCCCCCTGCAATTCCTATTCCTGCTTCCTTCACAGTCATCGTTCTGTCCCCTCAATACTCCGGTAGATAACCGATGTTTCTAACATTTAGCGAAAATAGCTGATAAACAGTACGTAGATCACGCAGACGATCAACAGGCTGTGCTTTGGTCCTGGTTGGCTTCTCAGCAAACGCCGCGATTTTATATTTCAAAAGCCGTCTTCAATTCTTGGCAGATTCAACTCGTGAGCATTGTGCAAACCGTTTTTCGGCAGGGTTTTAAGTTGTTCGGTTCTTATAACTCCAGAAACTACTAAATCACGTTCGAATACAGTTTTGCTCTTTTACTGCATACTGACTTCATTTCTGAAAGAACGTATCAGTCTCAATTTCGAGGATAAACTGTTAGTTATCTGCAACTTTTGGTTGAACACATGACTAGAGTGAGAATCTTGTGAGGTTCCAGGAGGACATTATATACGAGTCTGCACCGACCCATCGCTACACTCCACTACGCCCCTAACAACGCACTGACGATGTCACCTGGATTCGTGATGAATCCTTTGCAGTTATATGGCCCAGCTCAGCGGACAAATAAACAAACCTCTACGCTAGCTACGCTACCAATATTCTCTTCAATACATACTATTTTCCAGCGAATAAGATGAAAATTACTATGCCGTCGCCTTCGAAACCAGTGGACCACATATGTTCTTCAAATAGATTTCTCAAAATACTATCAGGAAAGGTTGTAGTAGTTGGTATTTTCGTTTAGACAGATAAACGGTGTCACATTTCATAAGGAAAAGTTTTTTGCGTAGACGTGGACATAGTTAACAGAAGTTTTCTTTCACTAAGGAACATTCTCTTCAAGTAAGATCAGTAATGCAGGTCAAGGCTGATAAGGTGATTGCTCCACTGATTTCGTGATTGCACTGCGCGTGCATGGCACGAAGTCAGTTCTCACGAATTATTTGGCCAAATGCACAAGTTTTACCTGGAGGTTAGCCACTGTCCAAAATTGTGAAATGCCTCCTTGTGATAGGCCTTTTTCATGCAGGATCCTATCACCGAAAGGGGCACATTTATTCTACTGGCTACGTGTTCCTCAGACAGCTAACTAAATCTAATCACTATGGCATAGCACAACTTTATCGGTGATCGGGGAGTAGTTAGAATTGCGAACCATCTATTCCCATTCTTTCGGTTTCACTCAATTTTGAGAACGGGACTCTAGGTAGAGTAGCGCTGGAGAAATCACACAATCACAGCGGCTGTTGTCCCTTATCTAATCGATCTAGGGACGAGGTTGCTCAGTGGGTAGAGCACAAATTTACTGACTCAAAGTTCCGTGGTTTGAGCCCGACCTCTACACTTTTGCTTCCATTGTCTAGGTTTGGGCAATCCGGCAGTATCCCAGCCCTCGTACTCCTTTCGTCTGGCATGGCAGCTAGGCATTGAAAACGTGTTACAACTAGACAATTTATTTTTATTTGTTATCTAATTGATGAACGGAAATACAGAAGAGCAGCACCTTAATGTCATGTATTGCGAATATCTCGCTCGAGCTCTAGAATCCTCTACCCTAGGTAAGCAAACGGAATCAAAGTATTTTAAACTTGGCAAAGAATTTCTCAGAAAAATGTGTCAGTGGCACCATACTAAACACAAAGATGCGGTCGGATTAACTGAGAAGATTCTACAAAGTTCTATCTAGTCGCTCAAGGAAAACATCTTGCCAAAGGAAGCAGTTGTTGGTATACTCTGTTGGGTAGCCCATTTAGCCAGGTTATTGAACCCAGCCAGAAGTGAAGTCCTTGTGGTGCACCGGTAAGAAATCCGCACCTATGATTATTCGTTTAGTGTTTATCCCTTCCAAGTTTGATCACGCGAATCAGTTTCATCCACGCTGAACTTTATGAGTGAAAGTCATCTACAAACGAAATTGCGTGCTACTGTTTTGTGAAGCCATCACCAAATTAGTGAATGTCTTATGTTATCTGGGCTTATACAATTTCGCCGGTAATTTATCTACGGTTTAGTTCTCAACCTGAGTAAGTTTTTTGCTATGAGCACGAAGCTGTTCTCTGAAACGCGTCTAAATGTCATACACCGTTTGATACATGCTCGCTAGCTTTGGATAGCAGCCCACATTGATGTAAATTCAACATTAACCAGTAAATCTTTCGGTACTTTTCCAAATGATACCGAGAGTCATTTCGGGTTTTCCAGAATAAACGACTTCTGCTGCATAAGCTGTTTTGATGACGGCAACTACTAATTTCCAACTATAAAATAAATATTCCTTAGTTCGTCAACTAACGGGAACCTTTGACAATAGAGCCAGGTACTTAACCATTGACTTTTACTTCGTCGTTATAAAGAACTATTGCTTTTGCCTTCCTTCCGGTCATACTAGTTATTCGTTATCCGCAAAAAATGGAAAAAATAGGTTTTGTGAAGTTGTTCCGTCAATCAGCAAACAGTGGGAGAGCCCTTTTTTATGGGGACGGGGACGTACATCCTCGCTACCCCGGATATTTGATGATGAGGTACCGTCCAATGATACCTTAGATGAGGAACTTTGGGCCTACCAGTGCAAAGATGGTTGAAGCCGCCCTGTTGCACTCACAGTATGGAACGAAATACAGCTGACTGACGGTAAGCGAAGCTGTACGTGGATTCAGTGGTATATATTAGTCGTTCCGAAAATTAGGATTGCAACTGTCACCAACAGTTTTTTTAAACGGTGAGAGAAGTGACCATCAGCTTAGAAAGAACAGACCTCATTGTTCTTGGGATGCATTTTTCTATTTTGATGAGAATGGTGATATAGTTAGTAATTTTGGTGTAAATCTGTATACCGGCTTGCCCTGTTTGAGGAGTTGCAAAACCACTTTCCACCAATGAAAAGGTGATTCCTGGGACACATTCTCTTGTTTCTCAGTTGCCGCTCTGTTGGATACTTGAAAACCTTGGCGTTGTCGTTTGAAACATTTCCCCTTACTGAAAATTCGTTTTATGCAAGATAACAGTCCAACAAGTGGAGGATTGGGTGACTGAACTCAGATTGCACTAGCCCACTGAATCACAACATTGCGAAACAAACGAATGCCACTCAGAAACGCTTGAATCTGTTCACCTAGTTATTCGATGCTGTCACGTATACTCAAGAGATAACATCTTCAACATCGATCCGCGTAGGCAAATTGACAGAGTGACTGGGCGTTTTTTAACGCACCGATCGTTAACGAATATACTTGTGGAAGATCATGTAATTCACATCCTTTTCCCGTACATGTGTGTAGCACACGGTCAAATCAGAGATTCACCTGCTGTTTGTGTCCATACAGTGCTCTTTGAACTCATGCAAGTAATGAGCGCAGCAACGTGCGGGAAAATTCGTGGAATGCCCGGGCCTCTTCCGTTTTGCCTGAATGTAGTTTAACGTTTTCTCGGATTGTGTATGCCACCAAATCTTAATTGTCAGGCTCTATCCAAACTTTGAGTGACATCATCACAATTCATTCCAACTCTGCTTGCATTGCCCTACGAACCAGCTTTCGATGTTCCATCATCGGCTCTAAGGCGCCTGATCTTCCTGGTGTAAAGTTTGTAGTTTATCTGTGGGGCGATTTGAATTCTTTTGGGGGGAATGATTTGAATTCATTGATGTGAACTCCCCAAATTGTGTGACTTACGATGAATGCTTACCAGTTTGATACAGGTACGCTATTTTTGTTGTGCGTATCTCCATACTGTCAACATTTAGAGAGGAAAATCCTATGTTTCGATATATATTTAATCCCCGTAGTTAAAGCAACCTGTCTTCAAATGATTTACGAGTCCTTTGCGTAAAGCGTCTTGTGAAATAAAGAAACCGCGCCGAGAATTAACGAACCGATTGCTCATGCAGGTGACCATGGCAGGTCAGCCAGTGGCCCGTAAGATACCGCCGAGCAACCGAACAGTTAAGAAGAAAGCGTACGAATGGATGTTGAGGAGGAATCCAATACCAAAAGCAATGGTTGCCCAACCAGTGAGCACCGAACCGACCGTTAGGAAGTGTCTCAAGTGGAAATGATATGCCTTATGGCCACTTACAAACATGCTCACAGAATATGCCGAGAGAAGGTCCAACGTGCCAAATAGCGAATCATAACTGTCCCCATCAAAAGGCTTCCAGTCGCAAAATGTCGAATTTTCCGCTACGATAGGTGTGTGGGTTTCATCGGCAATCTCCGAACACTTGGCATGTATCAACAACTGAACCACGCTAATCGGTTTCCGTGAAAGATGGTAGCAGGTGTATACTTAAAAAGTGGTGAGAGAAACAAAAGCTCGTCCACCTTGATCTGTCCATGATGGAATGCACCGATTGAGTAGGTTTAGGCCCGGGGCCGAACTCGGCATCGGTAACGATTCGTGAGTGCAGCTAAATCGCTAGCAAATTCAATCATGCACTAATTTACACGGCAGGGAGAGAACCATATAGAACTGTCTAACCAATCGGTAAGTGAAGGAGTAACGGAATATACAGCTGTTTGCGGTAGCTGCTTTGGGGCTTTTAAGACACATTAAGTTACCACTATCGTTTATTCGTGTAGTTTGCTCCACGTAGTCAGAACGTGACCACCCACTCAAGCAACCAATCATAAAGTGAGGGATATTTAGCTTTCTTGAGCTGAACAAATCGGGTTCATATGAAGAGTTGTACAATGCCGACGATTCGAATAAATATTCATTCGGCCTTGAGCTCTGTCTATTAGTTCAGCCTGATGTATTTGGCAGAGCACAGTCTACACTATGTAGACTCACGAAATACTTACTACGGTTAGCCTAGTCACCCCTTTAGAGACAAACTGGGTTAACGATTGATACGGAGATGCTCTTCAAACGAATTACTCAAACATCATAAATTACTGTGAGCTGACTTTTTGGTTTCCAAAGGCGGGGACTACAAGACAAGGGTACTCGCACTACTCCATATTTTTCTAAACCTGAAGAGAAACTATTGATTTGTTAGTTGCTAGGTAAAGGCAAGCAAACAACACTAAAACGACTACTTTATTTTCGCTGACATACGTCAATAAAAACAGGGCTCACCAAAGCAGGTTTCGCGCAACGACCTGATGAAGGATCATGGGTAATATTTCCCAAAATACAGGTTATTGGATGAAATCCATTGCCCAAGGGTATGCTCCAGAATTGGACCCAGAAAGTCTGGTACGGAACTGCTGTATACGTGGCAGTAACCGTGTGGCCGAAAGCAAAAAGACATGAACTACCTTCTAGTTTAGTATTTTTCTTAGGACAAACGGGCTTGAAACTCACATTCAAATAAGCATTTTTCATTTCCAATGAAGCAATTTAGGAAACCATCAGTTCGTCTGATGTAGTTCGGAAATTACAGCTTGATCTGCTTTTGTTAATTTAAAGCCAACGGAAAAATCTGTTAGACGTTGTAAGATAAACATGCCTACATGACCCCTGCTTCGACCGTAATCTGACGACGAATGAGGTGAGCGGATTGCGAAGCATTCTGTCTGTCTACTTGCCGCATCTTCTTGTACATTATTGCCATTTTGAAAGGTACACTTGGGAGAGCATGTGCTTTTAGTGTTTCCCGGGGCAGTACTCCTGAAGATGTCTAAGTGAAGAATTTTGGTTATTTGGCTTACCACAATGTATCAAAAAAGTGTAGTTGAAATCCACTTAAAGAAATTCTACCGCTTGCGTTGCTCAAAAAAATTCTTTCCAAGTTTATTTCCTCATTCAGTGAATTTTAATCAGTTGGTGTACTGAAACGAACTGTAAACGCACTCTGAGTTGATTCAACTGGATAAGGGAATTAATTTAACAAATTTAAATGGAAACAAAAATTTTCCCGGCGTTTTCGGTTAGGAGACAAAGCGAAAGATTAGTTATTCTGAGTTTCTGAATTATTCCATCCTTCCGCTTTGCGTCAATGTTCGTGATAAGTTGAGCAAGAATCACTAGGACCAGTAAATATTCCGCATCAGCATTTTATGTTATTACTGACGTTAGTAGATTCCTTGAATTCTTCATCGCATACATCTCATAACCATCCAATTTACAAGCGATCCTCATTATCAAAGCAACTCTGGAACTGATGAACGTGTAGATAAACTTGTACTCACTGTAAGACGATTTCGGTAACTGTTCTGTTAATTTGTCCCATCTTTGTTCAAAGCCCGGGTGCTCTTCTTTTCAAGGTCATAAAACTATTCCGAAACTTATGGAGTATCATACACTTACCTGAAATTCAGCTCAGTTACTTTGCTCATTGCTTGATTTTACTTAATATGCAGAAAGCCTATTTGCATATATTGCTAAAAGTAATCGATGTATTTCAAAGTTGATATCCACAGATGCACGTAACCTGTTGTATACGCCCCACTTCTTACACTGTTGTGTCGTTCCTTTGGACAAAGTCCGCCGTTTAGATTTCATTGATTTTAATGCCGATGACTATAAAACCAGTAGTTTAAGTAATTATTTCATTTACAATCATTCTTATCACCTACTCCATACCACGAAGCCATCTCCGGTTCGTCTAGGCCCCACCAATCATAAATCAAGGCATAGATACACTTGGTTATGTTGCGTGAGGTCTTTTGGATCGGTCGGTAGACCAAAATGTTATGTTTACACACAAGAATGTGAGTACCGACTTCAGCCGCCCGAAGCTGTTGTTCCAGTAAGAAGTCGTCGGGTATGGAGTTTGTGCATTTTGACGGAAGACAACGGGGTTGTGTTGCAGTTTGACCTGTGTGGAGATTCCGGGAAGCACTGTATAACTGTTCCATCGGCACAGTACACCACAGAGACATTCGAACTCACAACCTTTCGACCAATATTTGAAGAACAAACCGTGAGATCGCGAGCGGTCGGTCGGCACTGTGATTAATCCGCAATTACAAGAGATATAGCGCCACTCATCCTTTAGTCGTGTATTCAAATAAGTACTAGAAAGTGTTTTCTCACAGATCCAACAGAACCTCATTTACAAATGCCTAGAAAGCTATTGATTTTTCCTTCAAGGCATTCACCTCACGTTATCACTTCCTGAATGGCACCTTGAGGGACAACTTCTCCGGTGGAAAGTCCAGTTGTCTATCTATAGCCAGATAAGTAAAAAATTCAAAAGGCAGGTAGCTGGTTAAGAATTACACAACAACCGGATTTCACAATACCGTGAGTGCAGTTGATTGAATCTGCCTCATACATAAGTCTGTCGATTGAGATTAACACTACAGTTTACGCACACTAGGACTTTTGCTCATCTGACCTCAAGAATAAACGAAGAGTGCATGAAAACTCTTGCCTTCTTTAGCTATCTCATTTCTGGATCAGGTGTTGCCGACAAGCTTCCTCTCGTAAACAGCCTTTGATCATAGAAAACAGGCCATTGCGGACCTCATATCCCAGAAGATCACACTCAGTTTATGGAGTCTCATTTCCACGAACAACATTTAATCAGATCGTCCACTTTAGCAAGACATAACTCAACCTTTCGTCTGTTGTGTAGAAATGACATCGTAATGCTGTGATGTCTAAAATCCTACAACTGTTGCAGTAGAAGACGACCAAATCTGACAGGATAAAACGCAAGAGTTTTAGATTGTACATCATTCTAAACTGCCGGACCTGGCACGATTCGGCTTGAAGCTAGTTCAAGTTACCTGCTTAAAATGAGGTTCGATCATTCGTGGCGTATATTTTTGAGTAGAAGGCCATGCCATTCGATTGAGCAATCTCAGCCGATTGGATGAATGGTAGCGCAAACAGCGCTTGTGTTTTAGATTTTTATAAGGATGCATTGAATTATGTTATGCTGAATTCATTTTACTTTTGTCCATTCAACGGTTATCGATTCAATTCAGTTTTAGTTTAACTGAGAAATTCCAGGGCTATCGATATGGAAACGTCCGATCAATCAACAATTGCGGTAAAATTCTCGGGAAACATAACTACATCAGAAGTAGAATGGCATGCTAGCAACTGCCGGTCATCATGAATAAAAGCTAATAGGGAAGACGAAGAAATTGAAACATTCAAAAGCTAAATGTCCAAAATACAGCATAGCGTACTGCATCAACTTGTTGCTGAACTGGTGCAGGAAGTTTGTGATTCTTTTTGACAGAACGCGTGCTGCTCGGTGCAGATGATCAGTAACGTCTTGTTTTGAAGTAAATCCAAGTAGTGCGGAGAAACTGAAGGGCTAAATAAAAAGTTAGATCACAGGGAGCGCTAACCAAATAAACCGCTTGTTTAAAATTGACCAGTATAAAAGTTAGTGCCTAGGCCATCGTTCCTATCGCTTATAACGAAGTGTTCATGTATTAGAACATGTGGTTAAAAACATGATGAATGACGCCTATTATTAGCAGCATCAACCAAGTCGGCTTCTAATATCGTAAACGAAGTTACAGGTGTAAGAAGCCAATTGTCCGCACTCCGCCGCAGGTGTGTTCATTTATTCACGTGCAAATCACCCTGCTGACAACTGAGTACGTCTAACAGTCGAGTCGAGGGGATTGGCATTAAACATGATGTAGCCGGATGGGACCTTTCTAGTGCAGTTTGAACCATGGAAGAGTCTGTTCTCAGGTCACTGCGCAATTCTTACGGGACTTGTTCCCTTCCGTGGTGGCCTATCATAAAAAATCTTCCACCTTATCATCCAATTTTGGTAGAAATAACAATGCTGAAAACACCGTGTTTGTTTCCCAACCGGTAGAAGGCATACCAAGTGATGCAGGTTTGCATCGCCAGGAATTGAAAGCAGCGTGCAACAACACGACGGATGTGAGGAGACGAGACAAAGTAGGCAATGCTTATCACGCAATACGTAATCGTAATCTGTGGAAACAAAAAAGTGAGCCGTTGAGGATGGGGTGCGGCATGTTCAATAATGAGGCCTTTTGACATGAACTAAAACTGAAAATCGCTGAAGGTCATGATGACCTTCAATGGATGAATTGATGGCCAGTGTCACGAACGAAGGTCATGAGTGACCTTGAATGGATGAATTGATGGCCAGTGTCACGAAAAGCTCAAGAGAGAAAAAACATCACAATTCAGGAGAATGGCAACTTTTGTCTCAAAAGCATGGTTCACGTTGAAACTTAGTAGACTCATTGGTGGTGCTTTGGAGGAAAATCACGTATGAAAGTTATTTTAGCGGAAATTTTACTAACGCATAGCTATGGGCAACCACCGCTGAAAAAACTCATATTGCATCACAAAGCATGGATGTTCAGATAAGGACGAAATATTCACCGGATTTGAACATACTTATCTAGGTTAGGTTAGGGCAAGGTAAACCAAATGAAGAGAAGAGTTTTTGAGCTGGGTCGGTCGAGGAAATGGACGTCGCGCTGAATAGCGCATCATCAGACTTGCATTGCAGTGCCACGCCAAAAGCGCACCGGCATACTTTGGTTCCTGGGCCGCTTCGTAAATAGCGTCAAGGTCACGGTGGTCAAAAAGGTAGTTGCATTCATCTGACAGCTTGATTCGGGTTGTACAATGGAATTGACAAAGGCCTGTAAGCTTTGTAATTTTTTTAGTTAGGGATCTTTGTGGACGGCGCATGGGGACCAGGCAGAATAAACGACGGCCATATGTGGCGTCCCAGTTAGTAACTGCCTTAGACTAAAGAAATAGGACGAAGTCAGTAGAGTAAGGCGAGGATTGGAGGCTTTAGATAAAAAGGTGTTCACTAACAGAGAAAATCGAAGCGGGGGTGACGGGAACCAAAACGAGCCAACTTAAGGTTCAAATTGTGTTGGATGACCCAGCAACAAAGGATTGGCTGAGGTTATGATATAGTGTGAGGACAGAACAGTCCGCCATGTGTGCGCTTGTAGGGCCAGTATGCAGAACGTTAAACTGGCGATGCAACAAATCAGTATGAATAAGAAAGTTTGTATAGCACGCCCCCTGCTGAACCTCGGTTTGTTAGTGGTGGAAACTTAAGAAGCTAGCAAATGTAGTAGTGAGCATAGATGCTGTCCGTTGGGCCGGTTGGTAATGATGATTACAGGGGGAGTTAGACGGATAGCGGCAGTAGACTTAAGCTCGGTAATAGACTTCCATTAGAGAGACTGTTGTATAAAGGGGAAATCACTTTGACTAGGTACGCTAGAGCGATGATGAGCGGTTAGGCGAGACCTTCCAATATAATGGATAGAGACTGTGGTTCAACTGGGAGCTACCAAGTGAATCGAACGGAAAGAGAGCATATGGGCCAGCAATAACTGAGCCGCTGCTGTCAGCCACAAGCAACGAGCGGTCAATGGCAAAACAGGTCAGTGAGCGTTAGTTTTGAACGCTAGGGTCCAAGGAATACTTCGGTCTTTATATTTTGCATGTGTGAGGATTTCTGGGAAAAGGATGGACCAGGTTGTGCGTTATGTCTGGCTAATGAGTAAAACCTGATGTGGTGTAATCTCAGCTAAGGTGGCAAGAATTTCTCAAGTTGATGTCAACCATGAGCGTTGCACAGTATTTTTATGCTACCCTGTGCATTTTTAAAGAAACAAATCAGATGCGAAAACAGTTTCCTTCAGGTTTAATTTTTTTAGCGTTTTTAGATAGATGATAAACAGGACAAGTCTAAAACTGCAGCAACAGAAACAAAGTGATGATACCCTTATGGATTGCCTTAATGAAAAATCGGCTCCAGAACCACCGGAGATTGGCGAAACATTTGTGTTGCCGAATGGGTGATGAGTGTGTGAACACACCGTGGTGCTACGCAACAGAGTGGCCATAACTTCAGGACATACCCGACAATCTCCCGAGGTTTTCATCTCTCTGTATGCTACCAGATTTGTAAAGTCACCAGCCGGCAAGCATTGTCTCTTGCGCATTAAAATTCCCAGTTCCTGGATATTTTATCCGGTCTCGGGGGGAATTCAAGCCAGTAAGACAACTCTGTCATTCCGGAAAAACAGACTACAATAACCATTGGAACAAGCTGATGACATTACAGCGGCCCCTTGGGCCACTGGGGTAGGACGGAGATATTCAGAGCGTGTGCGACAAAGTGTTGGTGTAGACCGTCATATCAAGCAAGGGCGCTCCACAATGTTATGAATGTGACAAAACTGGCTGCAAAGTCGAACAAGGATTCCATCCACCAGACATCTTCAGACCACCGTTTTGCGCTCGTACACTGCGTGCGATTAGAGGATGCAGTACAATTCATAAGAGTGAAAAACTACGACTTATTTTTTATGTTGATCAGAGCTCGTGGAAGCAAAGCCTAAGACGCTAAGCATGGTTAGCAGAGTTACTCAAGGATGAAACCTTACTTGAGAGAACAAGGTATAATTCATCTGGACACAAAGCCAATGGTCGGAATCAAGGAAAACACGAGATCATTGAAGTTAGACATAGATACAATTACAATGGCAAGTGCTAAACAGTCTTGCACTTCGGGGAGCGGGCAAGAATGCGGTCCCACGAGGTGAAACTCATACAAAAGAGATAGATAAAAAAGTGAATAAGAGCCAAGAACACTCTGGAGTTAAGCTGCTCCATGTGCGGTTTGGCACCTGAGTGTTCACGCTGGTCAATGTACCTACAAGGACTGATAAGCAGTACCGTTATAGTGAGTGCGCAACATAGAAGTGCTGAGTCTCTTTCAAAATAGTGTCTAATGTAAGACGTGGTGAGAAAATACGTACGGCTCCCTTAATAGAAGCATCAGCTTAGACACTTTTTGAAACCCGTATGAAATGATATAGTACGGATATGGGAAGGAAGCTAGTTACACAGCTTGGCGTGCAGGTAAAAAATGTTTTGTCAAAAGGCAGCTCGACAGGTAAAACACGGGACGAAATTTCAGAATGACGAATATGATAGGAAAGGCGGGCAAAAAACTCGGGGAAGTAGTTAGTTATGCAAGCCCGTTCGTAGATCAGGCGATGCAGTACTCTGCTGCGGTCTTGGCCCGAACGACAAACAACAAAGATATCATAGTTATCTGGACGAAGGATTCACAGATTTACACAGAGAGTCAAGGCTTTCGCGCAAGCTTCCCAGATCGGGTTTGTACTTGTCGTTTAGCGGATTCCGTTAACCTGAAGGGTGCAGCGTTGCTGTTTAGGTTCTCAGCGTGGAACAGCTATGTTGACGTAGATCAAAAACAGAAGTGGTTCAAAATCTAAGTCTTGGGGAACTCCAATATGGATCGTCTTTAAAGAAGTGTAGATCGTGTCTAAGTCACGCGGACCGTTATGTCTGATGAGAACGCCAAAATCCAGCTTACAATTTTTCTTGAATCCAGTGAAACTATTGCTTGTGGGACTTCATCTGATGCCTTTGAGAAATCGAAAATAAAACATGAGCAGTGAGTTCTTCATCGTTAGCTTGGGTTGAGCTGTTCATGGACACGAGCATGACCGTCGCACAGGAACAGTTTTAGAGTAAACTGTGTCAAACTGGATATATCAAGTTGTTTATGGTGTAGTGGTTTTAGATGATCGCTTCAAAAGGTGCTTCATTACCCTGAACGTTATGTTTGTGAAGATTATATGCCGTTAGCTGCAGGGCTATAGTCGGTTGCGGGTTTTGTAGATTGGCGTGACCATCGTTTATTTCGAAGCAGTGGGTAGGTTGCCATCATCGAGCGATTGACGAAATACCAGGCGCCAGCTTAAGCGACGTTCCCTTAAGTATCCTTGGATGGACTCCGTCAGGTCCCAACACTCTAAAGGGGTTTTATCACGTGCATGAAGGCCAACTTGACTAGAGGCTATAATAATAATAATAATAGCAAGCTTAGTCCCAAATTATGGGTGGCATACCGTATGGCATGACCATGCGTTTACAGTTAAAGTGGGGCATGACTGGGGGAATTCCTGGTAGTGGGGATTCCGCGAATAGAGGACAATGTCATAAACAGTGGGAAGTATTCGATGAAATAATAATACGAGGTTTTTTTCGCAACTTGTGGGGAACAATGGGCATGAGGTCCGACTAATTCAAGGATTCAGTCGGCTGACATTAACTAAAACTGAAAAACATTGCTGGCCATGAGTGACCTTGGGCGGCTGGGTAAATGACCCTAGTCACAACGAACAACAGTTGAGATGGAGTTGGGATAATTCGAATTGGGAGAACAGGGCACTTCCGTTCTCCAAAATATGGTGCAATCTGAGAACAAGCAGACTCACTGGTTGCACCGTTGTAGGGAAGTCAGGTGCAGGGGTTAGGTTGGATGGGGATACAGAGGTAGTTGAATTCGAACGAGTAGACCAACAGGTCGGAATGAATGTCAGGGAGGCATTTGTGGTCAGTCGAAGAGTTTGTCGTATTTGAAGTCGATGGAACGAGGAGGCAAGAAAACTCATTTGGGTATGGAATGGAACAGTTGTGGGTGTAATTTCAAACTGAATATGGCAGTGCCGTGCCATCATCGGCCTGACATACTTCAGTTTTTGAACAGCCCCTGACGAACGTCAAATCTTAGATTATCTGACAGGAGTGTGCAGTTCATTGAACAGCGGTATTCACTTCACCCTAGTCGAGAAAACAAACTGGAACGGAGCCGACATGGGATTATAGGTTTTCTTGGTCCGCTTGGTGATCCCGGGGTTGTAGACCGTAGGCCAGGTGAAATGGATATCAGCTAACCAAGTCGTCCAAAACGGGCACTTCCGAAGTTTGAAGCTTGAGAAGTTGGGAGGATGGGATGAGATTCTCAAAACATAGTGAGTTTGAGGGGATACAAAATGGGATAATATGCAATAAAATACACGGAAAGAAAAACTTGACATCAGCTAAAATTAGGGTGATGACAAGTGATTATATGGAGTATGAAAAAGGTAAATTTGTACTTAGCAGGCTAGCGACCGGGGTTTTTTTGCTAACATGCGATATTACCTCACAAGGGATCTAGTAAAAGTCTATATAAGCGAGTAGAAGCGTGGTATGGGAACCAGAAGCATAAGGGCTGGCGGCAGTGGACATCCAAGATGACTGGCTAATCTGGTGTCTAATACACGAGTTGGGTTATACCAGGCGAGAAAGCGTGTGCAACAGAAATAGTCACTAGTCCCCGAAGCACTGCTACCAGCTTTAATCTGTATATGGTGTGTAGCGAAGACTTTCGTGTTCACCACTGGGGGCGACGAGTAGATGTATTCTCTGTTTGGATGACGAAATGGGCCTTGGTGCGGTGCAGCGTCTGTTCCGACGAAGGCAGATACAGCTATGCTCGCCGATATAGGCCATGGGCATTCCAGCGTATCTTTGGGCTGTAACGAGTGAAGTTTTAATTTTTTAATTGCTTTTTTACAAATGGGATGCCAGATTTTTTCATCTGTGGTTTATGGCATTGTAAGGCGAGCCCAACACCAACAGGAACAAACAGAAAGCAGCGGTGCTTTTGTGATTTCCTGAATTTAATGGCCAGAATCAGAACCACAGGCGATGGGCGATACACCCGTACTACCGAAGGGGTGGCGGGTATAAGAACGCCCCATGTGGCAACGTAACAGGGTGACCTCCCTTGCAGGGCGTACCCTTCCACCACACGAGGTTTTCTTCCCTCATGCATGCTACCAGATCTGCAAGATGGAAAACCGTCCAAGCAGTCATAAGTGCGGTTTGTGCAACCATTTTTTGGTCGGGGGAAAGCAAGGCCAGTAAAGACAGCTCAGTCAATTCGGACAAGCAAACAGCATACAGACGCTGGTAGAGGCAAGTCGCGGAGCAGCAGTGAAATGGCAGTTGTCAATAAGACGGTAGGACTGGAATTTTGATACTCACGGCGATTGCACCATGGCTAAACGGCGTCGGAGCATTGGTGTGGGCTGCCATGTTGAACAGAAGCGTTCCGGGATGTTGTGTGCTGGAGTGTTTCGCGGGCAAATCATCAAATGGATATACATATATATAAGCGCAGAATGCGCTCTGATAATGAACTGAAGAAAACACCGACTTTGTTTTGGTTTTATCCGTTAGAGTCAGGCTGTGACCACCAGTCAGTTGACAGAGCTGATAGAGTAATCCGGGGTGGGGAGTGGACTAGGACGAGGCAAAAATTCACTGGGGAATTAGAAAACCACCAGGCCATTAACACTGCCTAATTAGAGTTAGTAGGCTATTAAGTCACTCAGTGATTCGAGGAGGGAAAGAACTAATTTTGGTTTGTTTTTTGCCAGTAGGGTTTTGCCGAGAAAAGTAGACGCTAAACAGTTAATAGAGTAATCCGGTATAGGGACTAAACTTGTACGAGGTGAAAGTTGGCACCGGGAAATAGGAAGAAAAGAAAAGAAGACAACCAGGCCAGTAACGCTGCATATTTTGATAAAATTGGCATGTAATTCCTTTGATATCTTAAAGCGGATCAAGAGGATAGGGGGAGATGATAGCAGAATCCATTACTTGACCACTAACTGTGGCGTCGCTAAACTCAAATGCGCACTGAACCTGATTCGCAGGGGGGGTCGGAGGGAATTCGAGTATTAAGTAGGGCGGATGCAGTTTCACAGGTACAGAATTTGTCTACAGATTGGGAAAGTAAGGTGATGCGTGGTGCTTCGCAGCTGCTCAGGAAGGCTGTTCCAGACGCGAGCGTAATAAACTAGAAAGAAGTAATGGCGTAGGTTTGTACGAGCTGGGGGACGCACTAAGAGGTTGTAGGAGTTACGGAGTCTATAACGGGGTTGTGAGTTTATACTCGGTCTAGCTTCTGTTATAAAAGCGTTCTTATGCAGCAGACGGTAGAGAGCTAGATTCAATTTTAACCGTCTAAGCCGCAGTGGTTCGAGGCCTAGGATTTGACAGCCGGAGCGGTAAGAGAGGATGTTCGACCGAGGAAAGAGCCTTTTCGTAAATGAGCGTTGGACACTTTCAACTGCGAGTCTGGAACTTTGGGTGTAAAAGGAGGGGAATGCGGGATAGAATTCGACGATTGGTCGTACGCGTAGCTTAAAGATTGCTACCATTATTTCTGGAAGGTGGCGGGTGCGCAGTATTAAAGAACTGAGCCTGCGTGCTCTTGCAACCTGGAACTGTACCTGGTGGAAAAATCTAAAAGTACAGGAGTATTGGAGGCCGAGATCTTTGATCCCCATGGAACAGGTGAAAGGGTTTCCGTTAATTGTGAAAGCGGCAGCCGGGAGAGAGCAGCGGCAGGAAGTTATACAGGATTTCGCAGAGGAGAAGCTTAGGCCAGATTCGTTTGACCAGCGAGTCAGTTAATCTAAGGCTTGCTTAATCTGGTGAAAGGCAAGGGCTTTTGCAGAGGTGTGGAATGTATACGCGATTTTTATATCGTCCGCAAAGATAAAAGCCCCATCATGGGGTGTGGCGCCTAAGACGTCATTGACGTACAGTAAGAAAAGGATGTGGCCTAGCACGCTTCCTTGAATGACTCCGCTAGTGATCGGTAGTGGAGATGATTGAATGTCCCCGATTTGCGTTATTTGCCTCCTGTCTGATAAGTAGGAGGCGAACCACTGAAATAAGTTTCCATTGATGCCCACAGTACTAAGTTTGTGTAGCAGGTAGGCGTGGGGGACCTGATCGAAGGCTTTTCGGATGTCCACATAGACTGTTACAATGGAGTATCCAGCGCCGTAGGCTGCTGTGACGGTCTCAAAGAAGTGAAGCTGGCAGCCATTTACGGACCTTTGAGATAGGAATCCCTACTGTCGGTCATCTATGACGTTTGTAGCTAGGAGAAGCCTGATTACCGGGCCTTTGATCAGACGGTCAAGGGTTCTCAGTAGGAGGGAGGTATGGTGGATTCCGCTGTAGTTAGAAGGAGTTTGTCTCCATCCGGATTTAAAATGCGGGTGGATTATAGATTTCTTCCACTGGGAGTAGACGATTCCATATTTTAAAGAGTGGGTGAAAGGATTAAATACAAGTATTCTGATATCTTGGCCGCCTTGATTCAGGATACGGGGTGGTGGGCCGTCGGCTTCTGGCACAACGGAGTCCTTAATCTTCAGAAGAAGGGAATAAACATCAGCTAGGGAGATGGTTACGTTACTGATAGCCGGGTGGTTGTCCCGACAGTTCACACTTTAGAGGTAAACAGCTGAGGGTATGGGTTTGGTGTTAGGAGTAAAATGTGAGTAGCAGCTGGCGAAGTAAGCGTTTAAATGGTCTGCTATGTTGACAGGACCAGTGATCGGGCCACTGTCTGTGGAATGCGAACATACAATTGAATGGCTGTTTGGGGTACAATGCCTACGGAACAGTCAGCTGAGTAATTTGGATTGGGAAGGAGATCTGAGGACGGCGTTCTCTTCTCGGCGTTCGAGAGATACCCGCAAGGATTCTAGGTCAGTAGAGAGTTAGTAGATTTCTGATATTCTCTACTAACCCGGTGTACTTTGGCATCCAAGGTTTTTATTAACCTATCGTGGCCAGGTTTATTGGCGTAAAAAACAAGATGAAACCAAGTGAAAAGCAGTCAGTAGGTTTTGGTAAAATATGTCACTGACGCGGTGCATACTTCTCGACGGGAAGAAGCCGTCCCAATCCTAAGAAGCCAGCGTGGACAGAAAAGATTGCAAAATATCCGTTGAAAGTAGATGAAACACGGATGGACTCAGAGAAGTAGTCTGGCCATAACTGACTGCGTTGCAAGAAACGACGCATTGGTCACTTCCTGGGAAGCTTAGGCCAACTGTAGCTGTGACCAAATGGCCGTCGTTGGAGAATATTAGGTACAAAGTATGAAGGCCACGA
>NW_008751721.1:255280-261198 GCF_000715545.1 Opisthorchis viverrini | reverse complement strand
GACGCGGTGCATACTTCTCGACGGGAAGAAGCCGTCCCAATCCTAAGAAGCCAGCGTGGACAGAAAAGATTGCAAAATATCCGTTGAAAGTAGATGAAACACGGATGGAGTCAGAGAAGTAGTCTGGCCATAACTGACTGCGTTGCAAGAAACGACGCATTGGTCACTTCCTGGGAAGCTTAGGCCAACTGTAGCTGTGACCAAATGGCCATCGTTGGAGAATATTAGGTACAGAGTATGTAGGCCACGAGTGAGAACTACGTACATTTGAGACCAGCCCTCCACACCAAATTGTGCAAGTAGCGCTGTGTAACGGGCGGGGCTAGTGGCGGAGGACCAGGAAACGGGCGGCAGGTTGAAGTCATCCAAGAGAAATTTAGATGGATAAGGAAGGGCATGCGCAGTGTTGATGATACGGGAATGATCAGCAATAGAGGCGGAGGAGTGGGCAGTTGGTAAATAGATACAACCCACTAGTTCAGATCGTTTGGTCTGTTCTATTGATAATTCAATGGCCTCTGGAATCCTTTCCAGGGGAGAATCGTCAAATGGGGTTACACGAAGTTCTGACTTGGAATAGATGGCAGAGTCACCGCCCCTTGCGTTTTTCCTATTAGAGCGGTAAGTATCATAGCCAGGGAATGAGATGGCCGAGTAAGGAGTTTCATCTGTGAGCCATGTTTCAGCCACACATATCATACTTGGTCGTGCAATAGCTCCAATTGCTCGGAGCTTATGGATTTTGGGCAGTAATGAGTGGGCATTGAAGAACCTTTTTGACGAGCTCATTGGCGAGAAAACGGTACCAAGTAGGAACTTTGTAAACTCACTCACGGTGAGGTTCTGTACTGCGAGGACTATATACCTATGGGTGTGGTTAAATGAAACAGTGTCCGGGGTCTAGGAAGGAGTATTCAATACTGGTTGTAGATGGACAAATCGTCGTTGAAACAGGTTTTAACCCACGGCAGGAGGTACTGTAACAGGCTCAGTATAGGGTACGGAATCATTTTGGGGGAGGGCATGCAGTTGAATGTAGAGATGTCGGCCGTGTCACCTTCTGAATAGGCAGGTGTGGGGGGAGATAAGATGCGAAAAGGGGTACCGGCTGTGGCGGGATGGGTGGTTACCACAAATGGTGTTCAGGCGGGACGAAAGTTGGTGGCTTGGGTAGTGGAAACGGATGAAGGGGGAAATATTAGGTGAGACAAGGTACGATCGTAAGGATTTGAAAGTGGCGGGCATAAACGATACGAGGGAAGGCAAGAGGCTTTTTACCTGGTGCATGATAAAAAACGTCAAACTGCAGAAAATGTGGAACCAGAATTAAGGACCTGAGGAGGCAGCAGAACTGTGACGATCTGACCGGCCAGTTTGAGATGAAGCCTAAAACCGGCTTTCCATTATCCGCACAATGCTCTCAGCTGCAAAACCTCTATAAGTTGGGTGAAACTTTCTACGCCGAAATGTTGCATTTTGTTGCATTTGTGCTCAAACGAAAAACCGTTTTAATCTAGACTCATATTTTTGTAGCCCACCAAATTTCGCCGTTCGCGGACTACATACAATTTGAGACCAGCCCTCCACACCAAGTTGTGCAAGTAGCGCTGTGTAACGGGCGGGGCTAGTGGCGGAGGACCAGGAAATGGCCGGCAGGTTGAAGTCATCCAAGAGAAATTTAGATGGATAAGGAAGGGCATGCGCAGTGTTGATGATACGGGAATGATCGGCAATAGATGCGGAGGATTGGGCAGTTGGTAAATAGATACAACCTACTAGTTCAGATCGTTTGGTCTGTTCTATTGATAATTCAATGGCCTCTGGAATAGCAATAGAGGCGGAGGAGTGGGCAGTTGGTAAATAGATACAACCTACTAGTTCAGATCGTTTGGTCTGTTCTATTGATAATTCAATGGCCTCTGGAATCCTTTCCAGGGGAGAATCGTCAAATGGGGTTACACGAAGTTCTGACTTGGAATAGATGGCAGAGTCACCGCCCCTTGCGTTTTTCCTATTAGAGCGGTAAGTATCATAGCCAGGGAATGAGATGGCCGAGTAAGGAGTTTCATCTGTGAGCCATGTTTCAGCCACACATATCATACTTGGTCGTGCAATAGCTCCAATTGCTCGGAGCTTATGGATTTTGGGCAGTAATGAGTGGGCATTGAAGAACATTTTTGACGAGCTTATTGGCGAGAAAACGGTATCAAGTAGGAACTTTGTAAACTCACTCACGGTGAGGTTCTGCACTGCGAGGACTATATACCTGGAGGTGAAACAGTGTCCGGGGTCTAGGAAGGAGTATTCAATACTGGTTGTAGATGGACAAATCGTCGTTGAAACAGGTTTTAACCCACGGCAGGAGGTACTGTAACAGGCTCAGTATAGGGTACGGAATCATTTTGGGGGAGGGCATGCAGTTGAATGTAGAGATGTCGGCTGTGTCACCTTCTGAATAGGCAGGTGTGGGGGGAGATAAGATGCGAAAAGGGGTACCGGCTGTGGCGGGATGGGTGGTTACCACAAATGGTGTTCAGGCGGGACGAAAGTTGGTGGCTTGGGTAGTGGAAACGGATGAAGGGGGAAATATTAGGTGAGACAAGGTACGATCGTAAGGATTTGAAAGTGGCGGGCATAAACGATACGAGGGAAGGCAAGAGGCTTTTTACCTGGTGCATGATAAAAAACGTCAAACTGCAGAAAATGTGGAACCAGAATTAAGGACCTGAGGAGGCAGCAGAACTGTGACGATCTGACCGGCCAGTTTGAGATGAAGCCTAAAACCGGCTTCCCATTATCCGCACAATGCTCTCAGCTGCAAAACCTCTATAAGTTGGGTAAAACTTTCTACGCCAAAATGTTGCATTTTGTTGCATTTGTGCTCAAACGAAAAACCGTTTTAATCTAGACTCATATTTTTGTAGCCCACCAAATTTCACCGTTCGCTGAGGCAATCATGCCACTTGCTGAAAAGTCTTTTGGGATAATTTTTCAGCATCGCTAAGACCCGGGGATTCCGAAACGGAGCCCAAAAGTTTGGACTGGTACGCCCAACTCAGTTGCCCGATTACTTTATTTCATCAGGGACAGGTAACAGCTTTCGAATACTGCGAATACTGAGCGCCCTAACACCGTCGCTGCGGATTCATGGCCCTCGGCTGTTGGACGTAAGGCCTGGTTCAAAAGTGTTTAAGTCGAGGTGTTGAAATAAGGGAAAATGAAATAAGGATAAATGGCAGTAGTAAACTCAGAATCGCAATGTTCCGTGAAACTGGAGAGACTCACTTGTGATGTTGCCGGACCGGAGTATGGTGTAAAAGTCCCCTAGGAGAAAGAGTCTACGCGAACGCACAGGAAGCCACGCAGTCTGCAAGGAAAATGACTTACTTGGAGTACAAATTTAGAGGCACTGAGATGTTTAGATCTGATGGAAAGTTCAGCAGAATGTAACGATCCCCTTCTGGAGGCGTTTGGGTCCAGATGAAGAAGTCAATTGTGGTTGGAGGTAAGAAAACGAGTGGGCGAGAGGACACAGTCAAGGTAGGAAGCGAACGGTTGCTACCAAAATGTGTGTGGGAGGGCCGTATCATCACTGCATTGAGGTACATTACTTTATGGACAGTCTCTTGACGGACCTCGTGATTGAGAAATTTGGGCTGAAATGTACGGTTCTATGGGCAGCAGGATGTTGTAAGTTTGTCAGGACACTGTGCAAGGAGAGAAAAAGCTATGTAATATCGAGGGTAGTATTTGTTATTTTGTCCGGTCGGGATCCCTTCAAGTGTGATGCACATATCGGATAGAGTGAATGACGGCCAAACACAACGCCTATTTATCCGCATATGAGTTTATTTCCCTCACAGAAGGAGTTAATACAATATCGGGTACTCTGGTGCACCCCGTTGCTTCTTTTCGCACGTCGTACTATTAACCTCATAACTTTTCCTTCAGTCAGCCAAGTTTGGCCATCCATAGACCCACTCCCAACCATTGTGTTCCGGAAGCAACACATGAACCAGTGTTCTGTTTTCTCAGGCTCCTTGCCATACAATCTCATCTCTTTTTGCTGAGAGAATCCGCCACTATAGATACGTTAAACTAAATCATCTCCACTGTTCACGTTCAACTGACAAACGTGGCGTCATTCTCTACTGCCTTTGGTGCGGCGTTTTGAAGGATAACTAAATCCAGTCTGTAAATCATCGTTCGCAAACCCCCAGAATCAGAGTCGCCCTCCCAATGTTGCCTCTGTGTCCATCACGATACATTTATTCCATGCATCCTCAGCTTGTTCTACCTTTCCCACAATTCAGCGGCTCCTGTATACCCCGTTCCTGAAGCTTTCCAAACTTCAAAAGTCTTTGGTCCTCCCCAAAACGCCTTGTACAAAGTGAACTTAGAAATAAGCTCCCCGCTTTCATTTGTCGCGCAGTTCACAGCAGATTATGTTTAGTTGCCATCTTCAGGCAGTTTGTGAGAGCCTTTTTTTGGTATAGCATTTAATTAAAGTTAAGTTTCCACTGACATGACTGTTAGCTGTAAAGGGGACGCAGGTCTCCTTTACTAACAATAACCACGGTACGTTCAGGATTGTTTTTTTCTGTTTGTGCAAATATTTGGGAAAGTTCTCTCACCTTCTAATCTATTTGTGGCACTATCATATGCCATTTTTCGAATCTTTCACTCTAAAATATCCTTTGCGTGAAAAGCTGTCAGGTTGCATTTCATCTCTGCAGTGCACTCACATTCAGGTACAAACCAGATCAATGTAAGCTCCTTTCCTCTGAATGTTTGGGTCACCCACAACATATGTCGACAAAATGGATATCTGATAAGTGCTAGAAGTGGAATACAGTTTTGCACCTAGCAGACCTGGTGGCAGGATGATTAAATAAGCCAACTATCTAACTCTCCTGACCCGTTTGCCTGTACCAGCTGCCTCTACAGTAGGGGAGGTATGCAATCCCCAGCAAACAAGACACTTGTCTAAAACGAAGCAAAGGCATCGCCTCTGAATATGAAAGACATTCGAATATCCTTAATAATCAAGATACTCGAGAAATAATTACTACTTCTTTCGAAGTCTAACGAGGGCGCAAATAAAGAACGAAGCAACATTGACAGTAATCGATAACCAACTTTCCTATTTAAAAGAGTACCTGGCACCTGGCTTCTTTAGATGCCTAGAAGTTTATCCATCTCTTCTAGATGACAACAAAGTTCACCACGGCGTTTTCAGTCTACAGGCGCATTGTGGAGTGTGGACTGATGGTCTGGGAGTCATTCTCGAATAATCACTCAAACAAAACTGGCAGAGTGGCTATTTTCGTATGCCGTAGAAAGACTGAATACAGATTGTTTCACGGAGAGTGGTGACGCAAAAACACAAGCACACTGGCGCTTGAAACTTTGGGCATCCCTTTCTACCCAAACCCTTGTACACGGGATCATGTCCCAAGTTGTCAGCACTCAGAAGACCTATCAAAAGTCTTATTCGAGGAGCACACTCTGTGGGCTCGGAAATCGAGCAAAGCCATCTCAAAGTGGAGATGCTAAAAAAGCCAAGCCCGATGACCGTTTATCGAAGCATTTATCAAACCTGACTCGGCGCTTGCAGCAACACAAGTAAGTCTCGCCAGTTTCCATGCGCACTGCGATTCTGAGTTTCCTACTACCATTACCTGACTCGTTGCAGCAACACAAGTAAGTCTCGCCAGTTTCCATGCGCACTGCGATTCTGAGTTTCCTACTACCATTCATCCGCACTCCCTCCCTAAAGCTGCCACCTTGACGTGGTGGTCGGGCTTCAGTGCTGCAATGATCCTGCGGGCTACACTGGCTGGGACTTCGTTCCACAAGGTGCAACCATGCCAGGAAGGCCAAAGGGGAGCAGCCAGACCAAGAGCAGCGAGACCCCG
>NW_008751721.1:249361-251806 GCF_000715545.1 Opisthorchis viverrini | reverse complement strand
TTCAGTGTTTGACCATCGATGTCTTCGGAGCATTGCCCGAATCTGGTGGGAACACCGGATCAGCAATTCTGAAGTACGTCGAATGGTATTTGGGAGGAATAACTCACCCTCGATAGATGAACTGATCACATTGCACAGGTTGCGTTGGCTTGGCCACGTGCTGCGTATGCCAGTCGACCGACTTCCTCGAAGGGCTCTTTTCGCCCAACCATGTGAAGGGTGGAAGAGAGCCAGAGGCGGTCAAACAATGACTTGGCAGCGAAGTATGAAGGCCATTACCAGCAAACTCAGCTGCGCTGGTCACTGCCGTCTTCCTGGATGGGGACCCCGAGACGGGCCACATCAATGGCTAGAGACATTATCAGACATGGCCCAGTCGCGCCCTCAGTGGCGCTCGTGCATCCCAGCTATTGCCTTCAATGCATAGCTCCTTTTCCACCCCCGCCCTCTTGACAACTCACTGACAGTGCTGGATTTATGCACCAATTTACCAGCTCGGGGGTGCAATGCGCAGCTACTTACCCCTCAATCATCGGTGAACGAAACTGTGGCAGCTACAACCAGTGTACGACCAGTACGCGGTTATTAGAGCTGATAATGATGATGTTGATTCATCCGCACTACATATTCCTACATTTTAATATCTCAACTAAAGTTTTTTTGCGATCCAGGCCGTATGTCTAACAGCCGAAGGCGACGGAGCCGCAGTGATGGTTCTAGGCTTCAGTTCAAACTGGTTGGTCAGATTCTGAAAGCTCTACTGTCTCCTCAGATCCGTTATCCTCGTTCCACATTTTCTGCAGTTTGAAGTTTTTGATGACGCACCAAGCAAAATGCCTCTTGGCATGCTTCCCTCGTATTGTTTATGCCCGCCAATTTCAAATCCCAACGATCGTACCTTGTCTCATCGCCACAGGCTATTGACACACCCAAATTGAGTTCGCCGAAACTATAGGGTTTCCGAAGTTGCTAATTTAATGGGGAGTTAGTCTAATCAATTAGCACCTTCCCGTGACATGTTGCACGTAGCACTTTGTTTAAGTGAGCGAAATTCCAAGGTCGTTGACCATCGCCGATTTGGATTTTCTGCCGGTTTACGAGACATAAAGCACAAAATCGCACTGTAGCATATTTTGGCGTTCTTCGGCGTGCCTGAAGAATAAAAATGACATATTAAGAGTATTTAATGCAAATGTCACCCTAAAGGATCAGTCGCAGGCGTTTGTTTGCTTTAGACACCTCAGATTTAACAAATGGGGTATTTTTGTTCGGCGAACCTGCTCACAACACATTTTCCTCATGGATCACTTGTTCCATTAAGTGTAATAAAGTTAGATAACAGCACAAACCTGCAGTGACAGTGTAAGGAACATCTGTGTATGAAGGCCATTACCAGCAAACTCAGCTGCGCTGGTCACTGCCGTCTTCCTGGATGGGGACCCCGAGACGGGCCACATCAATGGCTAGAGACATTATCAGACATGGCCCACTCGCGCCCTCAGTGGCGCTCGTGCATCCAAGCTATTGTCTTCAATGCATAGCTCCTTTTCCACCCCCGCCCGCTTGACAACTCACTGACAGTGCTGGATTTATGCACCAATTTACCAGCTCGCGCGTGCAATGCGCAGCTACTAACCCCCCAATCATCGGTGAACGAAACTGTGGCATCTACAACCAGTGTACGACCAGTACGCGGTTATTACAGCTGATAATGATGATGATTCATCCGCACTACATATTCCTACATTTTAATATCTCGACTAAAGTTTTTTCGCGATCCAGGCCGTATGTCCAACAGCCGAAGGCGACGGAGCCGCAGTGATGGTTCTAGGCTTCAGTTCAAACTGGTTGGTCAGATTCTGAAAGCTCTACTGTCTCCTCAGATCCGTTATCCTCGTTCCACATTTTCTGCAGTTTGAAGTTTTTGATGACGCACCAAGCAAAATGCCTCTTGGCATGCTTCCCTCGTATTGTTTATGCCCGCCAATTTCAAATCCCAACGATCGTACCTTGTCTCATCGCCACAGGCTATTGACACACCCAAATTGAGTTCGCCGAAACTATAGGGTTTCCGAAGTTGCTACTTTAATGTGGATTTAGTCTAATCAATTAGCACCTTCCCTTGACATGTTGCACGTAGCACTTTGTTTAAGTGAGCGAAATTCCAAGGTCATTGACCATCGCCGATTTGGATTTTGTGCCGGTTTACGAGACACAAAGCACAAAATCGCACTGTAGCATATTTTGGCGTTCTTTAATGCAAACCCTAAAGGATCAGTCGCAGGCATTTGTTTGCTTTAGACACCTCAGATTTAACAAATGGGGTAATTTTGTCCGGTGAACCGAACCTCAACACATTTTCCTCATGGATCACTTGTTCCATTAAGTGTAATAAAGTTAGATAACAGCACAAACCTGCAGTGACAGTGTAAGGAACATCTGTGG
>NW_008751721.1:222831-247209 GCF_000715545.1 Opisthorchis viverrini | reverse complement strand
ACTGTGGCAGCTACACCATTTTTCACGCTAAACTGAAACGCAGAACGATCACTCCGCACTGAGTGCGTCATGAAATCATTTGGGTCACACTGAACTGCTCAAGAAACTACCAAAGTCGAATTGTCCTCAGTGGAACTTATCAAAATGTGCACAACCGTGAGTAAAGTAAAATAGTGAAAACTTCGTCATAAAATTACACCACCCTATAATCACTAGGCTTAGTATTGGTAATTCAAAATAGGGCTCTGCACAAATAAATAATTAAGATGTGTACAGCCGATGGCCAAACTGGTGGCCAGAGGCAAGACACGCGTAGCATTATTGAACTGAGGTCGCACAGCGGCTCAGGTTCAGGAAAAAAACATGGAGGGGTAAAATGGACGCACGATGATAAGAAACAAGGGATTCCGGTGCTCACGAGAGAAACGAGGGAAATAAATATTTGCCTCAGTAGCCCAACTTTTCTCTGTGACGGCACTCCTGGCCTTTGTATTCCCTACCAAGTCAGCCATTTTTGGTGCAGGTTGGGTTCCTTCTTGTGGGTTTAGGTGAACTCCTTCCAGGAAACTTTTAGGTCCGACCCCATTCCGGCAGCAACACTAGTGATTCTCCTAAGTTTCACTGCACACTGTGATTCTGATTTTCCTACTACCAGTTCCCTCTTTTCACCAACCCCACTTACGCCTTTTCATGGCCCTGGTCATACGCCCGGAAACCTATGACCACAAAGCCCCAGTGGGAGCCCATCGATTGCACAGGGCTCTCAGCTGCAAAACCTTTGAGGGTGGGATGAAACTTTACGCTAAAATATTGCATTTTGTTGCGCATGTGCTCAAGCGGAATACCATCCTACTCTACATCCATATTTTTTCAGCTCACTAAATTTCATTGTCCATCCGGCGGAAATCTGGTGAAATACCTTTCCAGTATTGCTGATACCCTGGAATGCCCAGATGCGTCCCGAAAGATTGAACTCGTACTCCGAACACAGCTGCCTGTCACTTTCAGTCTACCAGCGACACGTCGCAGCTTTCAAAAATTCAATTCCATTGTGTGAATACTGCGAGCCGCCTCATTGGCGGTTTTAGGCTCTAATTCTAATTGGCCGGTCGGATCGTGGCGTCTTTGCTGGCTCTCCAGATCCTTTATTCTGGTTCTACATATTCTGCGGGTGAAGTTTTGTTTTTATCGCGTACCAGGCAGGAAGCGTCTTTCTACGCCCTCCCTCGTGTTGTTTTACCTGCCATTTTCAAATCTTAACAATCGTACATTGTATAGTCTGATACGTTCACCTTAAGAAAGGAAGAGCTCTTGTAATTTTGCTTCCCACCCATACCGCCTCAGGCGTGACAAGTCTACTTCGGAGGATGATCATGCCTGAAGGTACGCCACAAAATAGCCGGGAATAAACAATATTACGATCTTTATTAAGCAGCTATTATCTCTTGCGACACAGGAGCGGAGCCTTTTTACTGTTCACAAGCACTTGTGTACCTTGTTGACTTGAGTCCTCCGTATTCAAACCGTCTACCAGAGCTTCTTAGATGAGTTAAGTAGAAGGGTCTCACGCAACGTATTCGTTTGTGTAAATCATAGAATTTTGCGGAACCTTGTAAGTAACAAATTGCCGAATTTCGCTGCGTTCCAGCGATGCCTGCACATATGTATATGATTCTTTTGATTGTAAAAGTAGTAGGGGTCTAGGCAACTTTGAGTAGCATCGAACGAAGGCATATTGCCCTCTTACCCAACAGGTAAACTTTAACCTTTTGATGGTGAATTCACATGTCCAGAGTAGCAACGGTGACGGTGTTGCAGCCGCCACAAAGAAATGCAAGTCTCCAATTTCTCCTTGGTGTTCCGTTCGTTAAGACGATGTAGGTCTCACAAAATCCTGGTTGCATCAAGACCATGAAAAAGATGGTGTGAGATAACCATGACACGGTCTTTGGGACTTGGACAACCCTTACTCAACACTTGCGATACGTAACCTTGTGATCTGCTATTGGCAAACGAGCGCAACTTGCCAGCTTTCTCGGTTTTCCGGGCACATGCAAGGTGTTTCGAATCGCTTGATATACATGTATTCAAGTTATCCATGGAGTAATACACGTCGAACGCGTTTGCCCACCGGATCCGTACCTACTACATAATTACAATTCATTTGAACATTAGGCAATTTCCAAATGATGTAAATAATAAAAATCGTATGACGGCAAATTCCCAAGCAAGGAGACCCTTCAAATAATGCTCGCAAATAACAGCATTCGAAAAGTTGTGAAGTAAGACAGACATGGACAGTTCCAAAGAAAATCACATTAACCGACAGTGAGCGGAGAAATGGAACATTTTACACGAAAATTTTGTGCGCCAATGCATACGCCAGATAACGATCCTCGAAAAGCCCATGCGCCATCAAATTTATTTCCAAACGTTTGGTTTGGGCACGATTCCGAGAACGCCTTTGCTTTTCCCTAGGGCGCTAACAAAATACTTTAAAACAGACAGCGAAAGGCGGATTATTGGGTTTGACGTGTCTTACATACAATGATTACGTACAATGGTAGCTGACCATTGTTTGCGGATTACGGTTGCGTCTGCGACTGCTTGATTTGTGCACGTCGGACCGTTGAGGTTAGTGTGGGGATTAAATTTTTATCTAACTCCTTTTCTGGAGTAGTTTACTTGAATAGTTTGTTCCCATTACCCCGAAGAACGCAAGCCCGTATAAAAATGGCTAGTCGGGGTAAGGACACAAATGTTTACCACTTTTCCCGGCACATCAGCTGAATGAGGCTATTTTTATGGCTGTCTTTGCTTGTGGGCCTTTAAGTTATTATCTTTGACATGCCTATTCAGTATGTTGGAGTGTGCAATATTTCAAGTTACTTTGCATCCTTGGGTTTCCATCAAAGTTAAAAATAACGTGGTCACCATAGTTGAATGTGGAATGGTACAGCCGATATACTGTGACGTCAACCATTAACGAGCTGCGGAGCCAAACGATTCCATAAATCTGGAGATTTTTGTATTCCAGTAGAAGCAGAAGGTGCAGCAATACTTGGCCGGCAGCCATGCAAACGTGGTCATATTTTGTTATGAAACGTAACAAACAAGCCCGTTGAATTCGTTCGTATTTCACTCCTCTGCAAAAACATCTAACATTTAACTATCACGTGCAAGTCTGCAGTAAGAACTTTCGGAAGGGCCAATAATACCCTGACTGACGTTCCACGACTTTAAAAAGGAACGGCACGTGGAATGCGACACCAGTGTGTAGCATTCTCATCCTGTTGGTCATAGAGTAACCAACCGGTTGTAATCTTCTAAACCTAGGGGGAGGTGAATGGCTGAGGTTTTCCCAGGCTAGAAGGACAAGGTCACAGTATGTTGCAATACATTTTTACTGCCAAAATGGCAAAGAATTGGAGCATGTCATCGGAAGACTTTTTAACGCCCAGTGAAAATGCTTTGTACATGTCAGCCCCTTGAGCATAGAGTTCTCTGAATTCTTTTTTTTAATGAGCCCTGGAAATATGCGACGGCGACTGCTTTATATTACCTGTCGACAAGAGCTACTGACAGGCACAAACTTCCTTGTAAACGGCGAGTTACTAAATGCAAGCGTGAGAGTACGTGGCCAACTCCAGTTCAAACTTAACTGAGGCAAGCGTTTTTCATCCTCACCGATTACTGTTATGAAGCTTGACGCCCACATGCCGTCCATGTTCTTGTTTTCCTTTTTCCACCATTTGGTGATGGTTATTGCTGCGCTGGACAGGAACCGATGCCATAAACCTCATTCTTTTTCACTGGTGCGGTGTAAGAAACATAACTGATAGTCATATTTGCTTCCTGTCTCCCTAGTTCATCTTTCTCGTGGCTGCATGATGAGTGCTTGGCGTACCGTTCTTCGGTACAAGCGGTGAGCTTCCTCTCAGTTGAAAATGTTTAAATGGAATGAATTGCCTCGATCTGTTCCCTTCTTCAGGAGTGGTACGAAATGTCAATATGAGCCCCAGTCAAACGTACCAGAGCATATGCACCAGCGTAAACCGTTGGCCAACCATTCACTCCGTTATATGTATACAACGACCAAACTGAAGTTCACTTTCAAAAATTCGTTTAGGCTATGTTACACGCTACCTACCGTATATAACTATTGCTTACTGACTTAAATGGGCGATAGTTAGAAATTTCACTACGAATCTCTGTGCACTGCTTGCATATCAATTTATTCTTGACAGAGATATCAATCAACCAAGCAAACTGAAAACTAGAAAGTGTCTATCCAACCTTTTGCATTGATGGACCGATTAAATGGGTTGCGATTAGGGATAAGGGATGGGATATTGTATCACAGTAGCTGGTTTTTTGATCACAATAACGACAGCAGCAACAACACTAACAAACCAATCCTGCTCTATCATGCCACTCAGAACAACTTTGGAACCACGACCAAGGCTGTTCTGTGCGCCTAAGCGTGGCGCCCCCCCCTGCGACATCTAAAAGTTCACGCCAGATCCCAATGATGCCCCATCAATGCAAATGTAGCAGTATTGTGCACTCGTTTACCACTGCTATCCAAGATGGCACGATTCATAGCATTTAACCAACACTGCGAATAGCTGGTTGGGTTTTGGGAATAAATTAGCATTTTACAGAACCCCATTTTCTAGGGCTGCCAACTCATTGCGTGGCTTTTGGTGCCTTGTATCAGGCGGCGGGGTAGGTGGTTCGTTGTGATTTAACGCCCATCGTCTTATTCTGAAGCCCTACCCCACCAAATTCCACAACAGTCGTGTGGGAGAAGGAAATATTTAGTTCAATTGGAACATGTGACTAACCTCGCGCTGCGCACCATAGTACAGCAGCAGTGAGTTCCTTTAAGCCGACGCGCTTGTATCGTTAAAACATCCAGCTATTTTGTAACAACTCAGGTTTTTCAACCACTTTGTCTAGCTCCAGGTGACTAATTTAGTGGGTAGTCTAATGAATAATCGGAATGCGGCAGTGGACATTGGATGAGTCCAGCAAAGAGTTGATCTGAAGTCCATAGTATAAGGCCAAGAAGATACATCCATCACGATATCGGGACGAGAAAAAGTTTCGACGAGGAGTTCTGGATGCACTTCAAATGAATTCGGGGGATCGAAACATGATGAATGTGTGGACGATAATTCTATAGCCACCGAAGTCATCATGTCCACCATAGCCAACATATGCAGCTCATTTCTCTCATTATTAGGTGGATACGAGGACCGACGAAATGGTTCGAACAACGTGCACATCGGATTCATCTAAAAGAATCACTTTTTGCTCAGGTAAACAATATCGTTCAGCCCATAGAAAAATGTCACTGGACAAAATTACACAGACAAACTTCAAAGCGGAAGGGACCAGCAATGTTGCTCGCAACATGACACTCCCAAACAAAAGCTGTCAAATCAACGGGAGGCAGACAATGCAGTAATTATTAGAATAGAGAAAGAACCTTTAAGTACCGGAATGGTACACGTTTGTGTGAATAGAGCGAGGATAGCCATGAATAAGTTCGCAAAATTATCGGTAGCCAGACTTGAGGATATACGCGCAGAGTTCAAATGGCGTAGATAACGATTCGGGTCTGGATTGTTTGGCCATACGCGCTGGCATTCGTTCGATTTGCGCTGATGACGCTCACTGCCGTATACTGCAAATCAGAATCAAACTCCATGGCATGATGAAGAAGAATACAAATGCCTGACTGCGAACTGTCTAAGCAGTCATACTAAGCTTTCGGAAGTTTAGTGACAACTTGGAGCTGACATAACCTTCCTGATTGTTCCTTCTGAGGCTAGGGTTATCTCCGACACTGTTGCTCCAAAGGTTGTCGCAACCAGCAACCCTAAAATTTAGACAGGTTGTCACTGAGTTAGAGCGGGTAAATTCAGTATGTCTTTCAACCTAAAATTACCAAGCTTACTGACTTCTGCCGGGCAATTTCGACCACATTTCCTGTCATTTCCTGGTTCCTGTTCTCACTACGCACTGCCAAGTGCTATCCTATGACTGGCTACCGTATTTCTTTGAGCACCCCTGGGGGTGCTTATGTTTTATGCGGAACTTGGATGACATATCCGCGAGTCTATCGCTTTGCGAACATGCCGCAGCAAGATAACTTGTTCGCTCTTAGACCTTCGTACCCGAAATTTACCCAAATTCTTGGAAAAGGGATAGTGGTGTTCCAACTAACCACTCAACTTCCTGAGACACACACCACTTAGTGCTGATAGGAAGATTCGTGATCCAAATCAGTTCAATGTGGTATGAGCTACCCGACAGAATGTTTCTGATCGCAACTTTCTGCTCCCTTTCGACTTCATCGGATTTCGAACGAAACAGCTCCGCATCATTGGTTAGCCCAAAACTGCAGTCACAACCAGCGTTTTATTTCAGCCCATCTGCAGACTCAGCATCGTTTGCCAACTCAGAATGGCATCTGCGATGTGCGACAGAAGCCAGTTCACGCTGACAAGTCTTTTAAAGCTCATCATGCTGAATTGTATTGTTTCGGCACTTCTAGCCTTTTTTACCAGGGGTTTCCTTTGTGAAAACCTTCAACATACCTGTGCAGTAAGGAACTTTCGTGCGTCTGGGTCCGCGCAAGATAGAAACCCGGCCTCGACAAGTGGCGACCTAACTAATCACGGATGGAGATATTTGGACTGCAATCTGAAACAAAGCTCCTTAACTACCTAAACATCAACAAAGCTGTATACTTCACGAGAAACGGCTTTCTGCTGGACAAATATCAATCGCGGGATTGTGCGTTTTAGGGTAAAAATGGACAGGTGAACGAGAGCAAGGGAAGAAGTACACAAATCAAATAATTTAATTCTCAGCACCAAGCACTATTTCTCTGTAGTTTCTTGATTAATCGAGACCTACGATGGGATCATGGTCTATTCGGGAGATCTAATACACCCGAACCAAGGTTCACAAACGCACTTGCTAGAAAATTTCCTGGGATGTCATTTTCCAAAGTTGTTATTTATTTTCCGGGCTTTATTACTGGTACGGCCCCTCATTTACCCGAGAATCTAAAGGCGAAATGTCGTCTATTGGTTTGGAGAAAACACAGTTTCTAACTTCACTTCACCGGCGAGGGTCGTCCATTTTCACTAGGATCCTTGGGTGATGGAAGGTGTTAAGACTACAGTGGCAAAACGGACGTCGATTTTTTAACTCGTCTGGCCTGATTTTCTTCACTGGTCATACTCTGAATCTGCTTAATGATTTTCCGCCTTCCAAAACTTCAATGAATTGACCGAAGCTCTTGGGCTTTCAGCGTTTCTGTAATATCGAAACCGAACTGAAGCAAGGTAATTTCGCTTCCTGACCTTGAAACTTATTCAAACACAAATTTTAATATCGCGGCACTCATGAAGTGGCTGTGAAGGAAACACTCTTCGCAATGGAAGTTTTGTAAATGATGGTTGGTGCTGGAATACTGTCTCCTGTACGAGATTTGTCAATGAACGTTATTCTCTAGTAAGTCAATCTTGTGATTTTACTGCTGATTTCCACAAATTTTATTCTCAAAATTGATGTTACCAAGCAAATTCAGCTATAGATATTTATTTAACTAGTTTCATCAAAACTAGTTTTGATCAAATGCTATCCTGAGAGATCAGCGTTCTCCGTTGACCTATATCTAAAATATAACGTATCTTTTCCTGAAACGGACATTGAGAATGCATATATGCATGCATTCTGCTGCGTAGACAAAGCCCAAATTTTTCAGATGATAAGAACCAACTCAAGGAAAACTAGATGCCAATCTGATAAATAGTTTTTCGATCCACTGATTGCTTAGTATGTTAGCCAAACAGAATGGGAAATTTCCTGAATTATTTGATGAAGCAAAGCCAGTCGCACAGGTTGTCATACACCACGTCAATCCTGGTGTGATAGGGGCTCGTTTCCACACACCATACGTCTAAAGTGTCTGTGGCAGAAAGTGAATCTTTATGTGAGAGTTTTACATTTGCGAGGGTTATTTTGATTGTTTTCTGAATCGGGTAAGATCTGCAGCCAGATACTCGTGGTACTCACCGTTGAAAGTCTTTACGGCATGACAACTTCTGTGCAGTGATCGGGTGGGTCACAAAAATTCAGACTTCTGGCCAGAAACTGACATATCAGCTTAAGTCTAATTACCAACAAAAGTCTTGTTTGTCTTTTTTTTAAAAAACTAAGCCACCATGTTTACGATGAACTAATTGAAAGGAAGAATGAACAGTTGTCTAAGGTGGAAGTTCTGCTTTCTGCTCGCGGCTGGGCGGAAAATCTCTCTGAAAGTTTTCTTAAACGTTTGGTTGATAAGGGTTATCTGATGGAAAATGTTCATTTGGTTGAAGTAGTAGTTATTCCGACAGTCTTTCTTGGGATAAGAGTCTCTATGCTACCTCTTCCACAGGACTGGACGTTATAGTTGTACGAAACTTTGTATATATTAGGCTATACTAGAATATTTCAATGTAATATCAACAAATTCCTTTTACAAGCTTACTCTGTGAACAAGGATTAAAAACGCACTCTCATAGCCCACTAAAGGTTTCCTGTTAACCAGTGGGGTAATCTGTTCCTATCAGCTTAGACAGCTCAGACAAAAATACGCCAGCATCCCTGCATTGTAATAAAAACTCCGAGCCAGAATCTTTGACTGATAACCTAATTCATCCTCATAGCTATATGTGAGCGTATTGTCAACTTGGTTTCCTGCACAACACCATAAGCCGCACAAAAATGTGTCTTTGTGCCACATTAGCGGTTGCAAGGTGATATAGGTCAAGGCCTCTCCATCACAATACGGTTAGCTCATATGACCTGCTAACTTTCTTTGCTATATTCTCTCAAATTGCCACAACATCTAATAACAAACCTCTAGTCGAACGTCTGTCACAAATATAGTCAGTGTTTCTGCATTCTGACGTCTCATGATTGGCTAGTTTTTGTGCATATACATAACGGAACTGAAATGTTTGTTAACTATATAGAATAAACTTTGTGTTTATGAGTTTCAAATTTATGGTAATGTAAGTCACCACTTTAAGCTGCTAAAAAGTTTTTAAATGATGGATGTTTCGCAAGTTTGTTCTTCTAATTTTTTCGCAATTTCTTCATCGGTAATGTCAATAAATGCATACTTCAATATCTCTAGGATCTTGATACCTAAGTTACATCCGCAGAAAAATGAGCGAAATTAGCATGTGCAAATACGTTGTTTTTAACAATCGTCTAACGGTCTACATAATCTGATGGAATTTTAACTTTAGAATCGATCCTGGTTTACTGGTCTGACAGCTGAGTGTGAGAAAATACGCTGGTCAACTCAGCAAAATGAAGTGAACAACACATGCCTGTTTGGATTACTTATAGCAATATGAATGAGGATAAATGGCTGATTGTTTAAGACAACCGTGACGACGGTCTTACTCCGTGGTTTTAAAAGATGGCCCCTTCGATTCAAGGGCTTCAGCCAGATTTATATATTGCATTATTGGTATTTTAACTGTGTATTAGGCATTAGATTACTTCAGCGTGTCCACAATTGAGTGGTATGTATGAGGGTACTGGCTAATAAATTAAAGCTTGAGATGCGTCCCGATATTTTATATACATCTAAAAGATTAAAAAAGTACCGTTTACCTCCTAGCGGTGGACGCAAAATAAAGTTAGCTAATATCCAACTAAGTATTACGGGTGTTATGTGACGTTCTCCATTTTGGGTAAATCTTTGCGTACGTCATTATAAACGTGCAGGACGTGGGGCACAACCAGTCCAATTAGCAAGCATTTTGCCACTTCTCGATGGTAATGCCTAGCTTACGTTTGTCTGGCACACTACATTGAGTTGATGTAGAATGAAGTTCGCAAAATCGTTGATTCAGTCCCGCAAATAATGCATTGTTTGGTATGACATTCAGACACATTCATCCTGTTGCTCTTTCAAGGCGTACAAAATTTGATTTCGGCCGTTGTTTATATAGAAAATGTTGTTTGTAATAATTTTTCCAGATTTTCCTTTTCACTCATAGATGACCAGTTTTTCTCATGCTTGTAAACATTTTAGCACTGGTATTCCTCAACAATGATGACAATACAGTTTTATGCCTGCCGGAATACTTAATTATGCGCTAACTAGGTGTCTTGCCACCAAAGATAAGGAGGATTATGTGATTAACAAAGCACTTGTATAGCTGTAACTTTCCAACTCCATCGTTTACCTGCATATCACTTGACTTCACGGTGACAAACCGAGAGGCCATAGAGTAGCACAAAGAACGTTGGCGATACGTGATTTATTGGTCAACCTTGAGGATCTGGTTCAGAGCAGGTGGAAAATAGTAAATTGACTCAGAATTAAGCGGCACTTTGTCTTGTCTCAAAGAATCCACGTAATTATCATCCACTACAAATGAGCAACATGCAAATTCAAATCGCAACTGAAAATGTGAATTCTGATCCTTTTGGAAGCTCGGTTATCTAAGCTTTCTAAACCTGAGTGCATTACACACACAGTACACACAATTACCTTCACATAATAAGTGGTAGATAAGGGTCCAAAAACAGTAATCTTATTCATCAAAATGATCCAAAAAGTTAGATTGCAGTAAACTTGTTAATCTATCCCAATAAACACACAATAAATCCGATTGGTCAGTCACTGGCTGAAGGGTATCTTTTGTTACATGATTTTCACCGCTAATGGGGGCTAAATTCAAATGGAAGCATATATCACTCACTGAATACATACTCAAAATAAAATAACGCACATAAACAAATGTGTATTGCAATGCTCCACAGATACCGCTTTTACTGGCGCGTAGAAATTATCTCATAAGTTCTGATCATCTGGTGTGACCATGATTTGCTACATATGGACAGACAGCACCTCCGAAGGGCATTTAAGTTCTCTGGAAGTAATACAGCGTGTTGCTTCTTAATTACTGTGATTTTTTTACAAATGATGTTGCGATGAAGAACAAAACAAAATTACTATAAGAGTGAGTCAACAAAGTATCGTCAAACTCAGCGATTAGACAGAAGTGTCTCTTAGCTGGCCTTTTTAATACGCCTTCCAAAAGACACCTGAAGTATGAGCACAGCTGAAGTGATATCGAAACACTTTATTAACTCTTGTTTTGTCATCATAAGAGAAGATCAAAAGCATTTACTCTCATCTAGTATAGAATAAAAATTGCCAACAATCCACTTTATCTTGTCAGTCTCCAGAAAATCGAAGTGCGGGTAAGTTGTCTAAGTAAAGGGATCTGTGTTGTCAATGCTTTAAAACTAATTTGCATAGCAATAACTCAGCAAAATCACAACTATATCTTCCGTGTGCAGTAGTATCCAACTTAGAATACTGCACAAATGTTGTTCTATAAGTCGGATTGTATTATTTTCAAGAAGTCCGAGTATTTGTGTTGAATTTTCACCACTTATAAGTCTAATGAAGTTTGCTAACACTCCAAACTTTACGCTACGGAAGGGCACCTGTTTATGGATGGTAACAGAAGACTCAGCTGAATCATGGGTAAATATCTGATCGATTTTGCTACCTGAGAATGCAGCAGAATGTAGCAAATTGAAATGCAGTGAATGCAGTAAAACAAATTTAGTGAAGTGCCTCAGGTAGTTAGTCATCAAAAAGTCTTCAACAGCATCATAATCAACAAAATTTCAAGAGTCGTTTCTTTATATACGGTTGGATTTTAATCGACTGACCACTTTGCTTAACGCTTATAAATACTAATTTCATGCGTCTTACCTGTTTGCAATAACATCTTAAGGCTTGTTTTTGACCGACTTTGGGTAGGAGGTAGTTTTGACATGTTTGAATGAGCCCATTCGTCTGACTGCTGGAAATATTACCAGCTTTTGACATACAGCTGACTAAAAATGTTTGTTTTTTGTTACAGGATATCCACTATTATCTCTACTTTATGCATTCATTTCCTTTGGAAAAATTCATCCTTCTGCTATTCACGGTGACTAACTTTGCCTTACCGCAACTGCGCGCCGCCAGTCAGCAGTCTGCAGCTTCTCCATCAGCCGTCACTACAACAACAACCCTTTCAGCTCTTCACATACACAGGTTAGTTTTCCAAACTTTAATTTCCATTATGCTTTGGGGAAAATATTTTTATCGGCAAAGTTTTCAACAGATAACTCCAGATTTCAATGGATGATACTTGGAGCAGCCACGAGTGGCTGACACATCAAACTATCCTCAAAATGAGCAATTCGCCGGGATGAAAAACTTTATTATTTGCTGTTATTTGAGCAAAATTTACAAATAAACTTGATGGATTGTGTCAGGTTTCCGTGTAACAAATATTTGAAGACGAGTTTCTCGGCTTTTCAAAATAATCCTTAACAACTGAGGGCTCCAGAGAAGCAATCATTTTTATTTGCACTTCATCGGTAACGTGTTAAGTCGAGATTTGTCCTTCTTAGATGCGAAGAATTTATGATTGGGGGACAAGAAGTACTGCACGGCCGTTTTATTCTTATTGCAAATCGTCGGCCGTGTGCATCTCATAAAATTTCAGATGTGTTTAAACGCATGACTCCTTGCCTAGTGGTCTGTTACAGTTCTGCTCAACCTGTTGATCAATTTTAACCACTTCAAAGGAAAAAAACTACCAAAGAATGCAAGACAGAACAAAAAATTATCTATAGCCATCATGTCTGCTTCCTAAACTACTAAGTTAAACCGACTCGTCCTAAAGGTTGACTGCCATTCTTTGAACGAGGGTTTCATAGCTTCCAAGATAATGCAATTACGATCTTAGGGCTAACGGTCCAAAATGGTCTTTATCTTTAGCTTTCAGTATCTTCTCGTTTCAAATATTTCTTCAACGGTTCAAGTTGCCGCTTTCTTTTGGGGCTTATAAGTGAAGTGATGAAAGCGCCAGTTAAACTCGCTCACATTTCAAAGGCGTTCGGAGCAAAAAACATCCAGCCAAACTGGACCACTGTAAGGCAAACCATTTTAGGAGTTTTGAGGTTATCATTATATTATGTAAATATTCATTTTTGGATAAAATATCAAAGTACACGCTTTAGGCCACTGAGAACTACCCCAGTCAAGTGATCAAATGATGACTCAGTCTTTATAGTGGCTTCTGGAGTCGTTTATTAGGCTGGAAGCAGTTGACTGGATTAGACGGGTCGTAATTGGTAGAACGTTGCCAACAATGACTCAGGGTATTATTCAGCAGCAATGGTAGCATTAATTTGTGAACTCATTGGAGTTCAACATACTAGGCAACATAAAAGGCATGCTTCCCGTGGATGGAATTTCATCAAAATCTCGGTTATTCTAAATGAAATCTGAGGATGTCTTGTCGCTCCCGTTCACGTTGCAAATTAAACGGGCGATTATAGATATCTGTATATTTTAGGCACAAACACGTTATCCGTCGAAGTAGAATCAGACAAACTCCAGATTGTTCTTGAACTCTGCGATGTAAATATTATGCCGTGTTTTATCCTCCTTACATTCCAGAAAGAAGTCTGGGGAACTTTGAGGGGACAAGCTTTCTGACCTGCAAAAACTGTAAACTCAGCGGGCCTTAAGCTCATCATCGAACAGAAAAATAGGAAGAAAGCTGAAGTCTTTTTACAGTACGTAGTGCTTACCAAAGAGTGAATGGCATAATCGGTCATTTTCTATAACAGTGGATACTGTGATGTGATGGGTAGGATCAGTCACAAGGGAGGTAAACGCCCATTCACAATTGTCTATAACTGAGAGAGATAGCACCTGATTGTGAGGCCAAATTACGTCAATAAACATCCGTTCAAGATAGGTAACGTCACCTTCCATTTAGCCTACGTAATCCCCAGAAGTACTCTTTGAAATAAACAAAATGTACATACAGAGGGATTCCAGAAGCCCTCAACAGTCGTAAAATGTCTCCAAAGCACAAACATATGAATCGTCAGTGTTTGTGAATAATCGATTTAGATTATAAGACGGAGGTGACAGAACTTTGATTCTAGAACCGTTCCGAAACTCTTGAACCCCAAAAAAACCAAAAGATTAACAAGGAAAAAAATCCTCATCATCTACTCGAACAGGTTGGCCTACATACCCAACAAGCCAGCGCACATAGGGAGAGGATAACTAGAGTTCGACGATAACAGCAGATGCTTTGTTACTGGATTCCTAAGACAGTAAGTTGGTAGCCCGCTAATAGATTTTATGGGCTTCCGTAAAGAAAGAAAGCGAGAGACATACGTAACACGATAACAATATGGGTCCTCAGGCTTACACGCAGGACACAAAAACATATCTCCGCCTGTCAACAGTAAAATAACGTGGTAGCCAACTTAATGGTTTTTCTGGGTGTAAGAGCGTTGCATACATATTTACGCCGGCCACTTGAGTCACGCCAATATAACTTGATTCCTTCAGCTAGAGCCGAAGTGAACGACCCTGGTGAGTAACCTGTTGAAAAACGAGTTGCTGTACCAGCGCGTTTGGCGGCAAGAGATCTGGGAAACGTATCTATAATGAAAGGCACGCAAAGCGGCCAACTCAGTGCTAAACCCAAATCATTCTTCATCCATTTCAAACCCACTGCCATCGAATTCCGATAAACAAGCCGGTCATCTACGTGTTTCTATCAAACTATCTTCAGTTTATAGGGAATTCATGCTTTGTAAGAGGACAAGTAGGCTTGGCTTTCGATGATTCAGGGTGTATAATAACTCTCATAAGAAAAAATATGCAGTTCGCCAGTAGCCATTAATGTCTCACATCTAATAATCTGCTTTAAAGATTGACCTCTTCTTGTCCCTGTTGGTGGGTGGGCCCCTTAGAAGGAGCGTTTATGTTGAACAGAGATCCCGGATTCCAGCGGCGTTCTCCTCTGATGCACAAGCACTCTCAAATGTTTTCTCTTAAACAGAGAACTAGAACCCATAGAAATTTGTAGAATGCTTTTTCTTCAGGTCTCGCTTATCTTGGATTTATCACTTGCTACGGAACAATCATGACATCTCAAAGAAAAATACAGGAGGGGAGGCGACAAGGAAATGTTCACCTAATATTATGTTATCGTTAGACAGTCGTTCACCGATTGTAACTGCGCAGTATGCAGCAATCGAACCAACGAATTCCTGGTTTTCCGCGACCCATTCTGCTAAATACCTCGGATAGGTTTCCAGCATAATTCTAATTGGCAGCAGAACACTATCTACATGAAAGTTTCTTTGCCTCTACTGAATGTGACCGGCTGGTGTAAACTGTTGGTAACTGGAAAGAGCAGTGGAAGCAGCCAGAGTTAGTCAGTACGGATGACGGCCACTGGTAAATTTCACAAAACCAACTGGGATTGCAAGCCATTTCCGCTCATGTGGCACGACAGTTTGCCAGAAAGTAATTGGGACTTTCGGGATCAACTTGTTTTCCGAGAAGACATATTGCAATTGGACACCCGTGGTGTATAATGTGCTGCCAATGTGCTGCCTCCCATTCGTTCTTCCCATGACGTACTTGCTTGATTTTGGTCATGAGCTACGAAGAAGCTCAAATGGATTTCTATCACTATCTGTTTCACGATTTGGCTGGAAAAGAATGTAGTTAAATAATGTTATTTCTAGGTAAAGTTGTTCGCATCTGGAGTGGCCCGCCAAAGAGTATGACACAAAAAGGCCAGTTCTGGGAGGTGTTCTTTGATGAACAGCACTGTATCCTATAAAAATCTTTTGATTTCGTACTAGAAACATACTAGTTTTCATAATGACTTCTTCAAGGGCCCTCAGTGACCAGAAATACTCATAATTGTGAGACACGACACCGCTCTACGAAGAAGCAACGCTGTTATACGACTTTCTAACTGTTGTCTTGCTTTCTTTCAGTTGCATACGACAAAATGCTGTAAAAGAAATGCCCGTACTAGCCCATTTTACACACAAAAGGGAGATAAACGGTGAAGTTTGGACTGAATCCATTTCGCTCAGTTGTTGGTTAGACCTTGATGTTACTAGTCCGTGACAACCAGCCATAAGCCATGTCTGTATTGCCATGGCTGACAGAATGTCAAGACAAAATGTCCGTCGCGATCAAATTCCCAAACCGGAAACAGAGATTGCGCATTACTTCTGGTATTCAAAATCAAGGTTTCGGAACGAATACTTGGTGTAACCCAACATCCTTGATGGTGGATATTTACAAGGGATAATTTTTGAACGCAAAGTGTGCCAGTTGAACACAGCGCCACTTTGTGGGGCGAAAATTTATTCAGTGAGAACATTTAGCACTTTAAGACTTCAGCAAATATACAACGACGTTGAAATACAAAATACAGCACCGCTACATGACTATCATCATCGTGAAGTTGTATGTGCCATGACACCGCCTATGGACATAAGCATGGTAGGGCAGTTATTAAGCGTTCTTGTGCCAGAATAAGTGCATTGGCTAGAAATCTCTTCACCGCTTTCTGCTTAGCATTGGCTAGGCTCCCAAAAAGCAGGTTTGGTGCGAGTTTTGATACCGACTTGGGTGAAAACCGGGAGCTTTCACTAACCTCCTCATTAGTCAATCACAAGAAGTAAGGCTATACTTGTGTTGTAGTTGTGAGCACGTCGAGCAGTATATGATACAACAGATATTCCCGGGGTGATTATGCACATTTTTTTGAAAATTATTTCATTTTTTATATATCGTTGTGCCTATGTATTTTAAACTTCAAACTTTTGTGTTTTGTTCCACTTCTCAAATGGTATATCATTCTAGAACGCAGCAGACTGAAGTTCCAGTCTCATCACTGGTAGCCTTGGAGAATACTGAGGACCTGGAGACTACAAGAAGCGGTGGTGAGTTTTGTCGCATTGCCTTTTATCAAAAAAGTGTCGACCTAGCACTGATTATGTTCTTTTGCATTGCGTCCCCAATCAAGTCGCATCATTTCTTGTGGGTATGCACAAAAACCGGTTATCTGAAACAGTAAAACTGAGATCCCAAATTTATCCTTCCGAACTTAATTTGAAGTAAAACCTGATTAGTGCACTTTTATTTGCTACCTGTGATGTGTATGATTCGAAAAATACCAGCAAGAGTTTTTAACCGAGACTGCTCCGAGGTACACGTCAAGCTAATCGGCACTATCATTTGTTGGTGTTTAAGAACAAGTATACTTTCAAGCAAATTGGAAACACATAAGCCCTATTCTTAGTGAAAAACAAGGTCAGATTATTGAGCGACGTCAATGGAATGTCTGAGAAGGCATTGCATGTGGCTATGTAGTTACGCAAGTAGTCAAAAGCTTTGCACTATGCAACACTGATAATTGAGATGTCAATATCAATGGGAAAATAATTGAAAGACTCACTAATTGCTCATCACGTATTCAGCATGATTCAGAAGAATGCTTTGAGAAATGTATAGTTATGACGTTTCGTATAACGTTCGGAATGTCCGCTGACCACCGGAAACTCAATGGTACAGTCCCATATGTATGTTCGTAAAATTTTACAAAAATCCCCATCCAGAGTGTTTGTTCCCTAATAAGTTCCAGGTGTTTCTATAGGGAATCGAGAGGTAGAACCTGCTTGTACAGCAATTTATTGGCCAAATCATAACAAATGATTCCTGCCTGTGAGGGCATGATTAGGGAAAGGAAACTAGAGAGACCTATACGCATATATCTGCTTGTATTTCTAACGATAATACGTATGCTGTTAGAACAAATAATGCTAATAACGATAAGAACCTATTGGGTGGACATAAAGCCTCTTGACGTAAAGAGCTGTAGGTGAATGTGAACTGAATTGCTTCACAAACTACCTAACTAGCTGACTGAACGAAACTCCTTATCAGTTCTGCCGCGGTATTCTGGAACACGTAGTCTATCACAACGGTAGGTTTTAGCATTATTCTACCGTTTTACGTATAAAAAAGACGGTTGATCCAGGTGCTCAAGAGGCTTTTCTACATTGACGCAAAGAATAGATCTGCTGACCTGTCTGTTGGATGGTGTGTGCGAAAATTCAGCTTAAAACGTTGTTAACTACCCTCCGTGCATTAACCTTCAACATTTCTGGTGTTTGCATCTCTGAATTGTTTTCCTAAGTTCAGATTGTGAAATTACTTTCAAGACACGACAAGTTAGAGCTGCTTTCTAATGATCAGACTTTTGCTGCCTTAGCAGAATCATCGACTTGTGCGGGTCGTTTTGAGAGTAGCGAAAAACCACGATCTCATGGTGAAGTTCTTAGGCGTGTATTCCAATTCATTGCACTTGCTGATGCTTCGAATTGGAGAAAATTAGTACTCAAGTGAGTATACAGTATTTTCGAGACGACTGTTTTACTAACTATCCTTTGGCGACTTCGCGGAACGCTCGCCAGCATCAAAGTAGTCACAATCATCAGGAGAAAGGAAGGCGAGATGACTAGTCCCAAAATGCACTATTCTGAACGGCCAATTTTGTTTGGAAACATGATGCGAAAATCACCCAAAAATGCGCCTGGTTCTTCTCGGAATTCAGTACAGATACTCTAAGGTAAAATGAGAGTTAAGACAACGGTAACTGAGCTTAACGTTCACCACGTGTCTGTGTTGGATATGCACTCGTTGAAATACAAAATACAGCACCGCTACATGACTATCATCATCGTGAAGTTGTATGTGCCATGACACCGCCTATGGACATAAGCATGGTAGGGCAGTTATTAAGCGTTCTTGTGCCAGAATAAGTGCATTGGCTAGAAATCTCTTCACCGCTTTCTGCTTAGCATTGGCTAGGCTCCCAAAAAGCAGGTTTGGTGCGAGTTTTGATACATTGAAATACAAAATGCAGCCCCGCTACGTGACTATCATCATCGTGAATTTGTATGTGTCATGACACTGCCTATGGACATACGCATGGTAGGACAGATAGTAAGCGTTCTTGTGCCAGAATAGGTGCACTGGCTAGAAATCTCTTCACCGCTTTCTGTTTAGCATTGGCTAGGCTCCCAAAAAAGCAGGTTTGGTGCGAGTTTTGATACCGACTTGGGTGAAAACTGGTAGCTTTCACTAACCTCCTCATTAGTCAATCACAAGAAGTAACGCTATACTTGTGTTCTTGTTGTGAGCACGTCGAGCAGTATATGCTACAACAAATATTCCCGGGGTGATTATGCATATTTTTTTAAAATTATTTCATCTTTTGTATATCGTTGTGCCTATGTATTTTAAACTTGGCTATACTTGTGTTGTAGTTGTGAGCACGTCGAGCAGTATATGATACAACAGATATTCCCGGGGTGATTATGCACATTTTTTTGAAAATTATTTCATTTTTTATATATCGTTGTGCCTATGTATTTTAAACTTCAAGCTTTTGTATTTTGTTCCACTTCTCAAATGGTATATCATTACTAGAACGCAGCAGACTGAAGTTCCAGTCTCATCACTGATAGCCTTGGAGAAAACTGAGGACCTGGAGATTACAAGAAGCAGTGGTGAGTTTTGTCGCATTGCCTTTTATCAAAAAAGTGTCAACCTAGCACTGATTATGTTCTTTTGCATTGCGTCCCCAATCAAATCGCATCATTTCTTGTGGGTGTGCACCGAAACCGGTTATCTGAAACAGTACAAGTTAGATCCCAAATTTATCCTTCCGGACTTAATTTGAAGTAAAACCTGATTAGTGCACTTTTATTTGCTACCTGTGATGTGTATGATTCGAAAAATACCAGCAAGAGTTTTTAACCGAGACTGCTCCGAGGTACACGTCAAGCTAATCGGCACTATCATTTGTTGGTGTTTAAGAACAAGTATACTTTCAAGCAAATTGGAAACACATAAGCCCTATTCTTAGTGAAAAACAAGGTCAGATTATTGAGCGACGTCAATGGAATGTCTGAGAAGGCATTGCATGTGGCTATGTAGTTACGCAAGTAGTCAAAAGCTTTGCACTATGCAACACTGATAATTGAGATGTCAATATCAATGGGAAAATAATTGAAAGACTCACTAATTGCTCATCACGTATTCAGCATGATTCAGAAGAATGCTTTGAGAAATGTATAGTTATGACGTTTCGTATAACGTTCGGAATGTCCGCTGACCACCGGAAACTCAATGGTACAGTCCCATATGTATGTTCGTAAAATTTTACAAAAATCCCCATCCAGAGTGTTTGTTCCCTAATAAGTTCCAGGTGTTTCTATAGGGAACCTAGAGGTAGAACTTGCTTGTACAGCAATCTGTTGGCCAAATCCTAACAAAAGATTCCTGCCTGTGAGGGCATGATTAGGAAAAGGAAACTAGAGAGACCTATACGCATATATCTGTTTGTATTTTCAACGATAATACGTATGCTGTTAGAACAAATAATGCTAATAACGATAAGAACCTATTGGGTGGACATAAAGCCTCTTGACGTAAAGAGCTGTAGGTGAATGTGAACTGAATTGCTTCACAAACTACCTAACTAGCTGACTGAACGAAACTCCTTATCAGTTCTGCCGCGGTATTCTGGAACACGTAGTCTACCACGACGGTAGGTTTTAGCATTAGTCTACCGTTTTACATATAAAAAATATGGTTGATCCAGGTGCTCAAGAGGCTTTTCTACATTGACGCAAAGAATAGATCTGCTGACCTGTCTGTTGGATGGTGTGTGCGAAAATTCAGCTTAAAACGTTGTTAACTACCCTCCGTGCATTAACCTTCAACATTTCTGGTGTTTGCATCTCTGAATTGTTTTCCTAAGTTCAGATTGTGAAATTACTTTCAAGACACGACAAGTTAGAGCTGCTTTCTAATAATGAGACTTTTGCTGCCTTAGCAGAATCGTCGACTTGTGCGGGTCGTTTTGAGAGTAGCGAAAAACCACGATCTCATGGTGAAGTTCTTAGGCGTGTATTCCAATTCATTGCACTTGCTGGTGCTTCGAATTGGATAAAATTAGTACTTAAGTGAGTATACAATATTTTCGAGACGACTGTTTTACTAACTATCCTTTGGCGACTTCGCGGAACGCTCGCCAGCATCAAAGTAGTCACAATCATCAGGAGAAAGGAAGGCGAGATGACTAGTCCCAAAATGCACTATTCTGAACGGCCAATTTTGTTTGGAAACATGATGCGAAAATCACCCAAAAATGCGCCTGGTTCTTCTCGGAATTCAGTACAGATACTCTAAGGTAAAATGAGAGTTAAGACAACGGTAACTGAGCTTAACGTTCACCACGTGTCTGTGTTGGATATGCACTCGTTTCAGAGGGTGTCTTCATTTGATACGTACTAATGGATGTGCCTACATTCATGCGATGGTACGGCAGATTGGTATCGTTGAGAAGTTGCTTGTCTGGCCTTCTTGGTTTTACAGTGCTAAGCTGGATCCCACATTTTCCCTTTTTTTATACACTGCAATAAAAATAGAGCCTTTTTATCGCCGTGAGAAACAGTTGGATTGAATCTGCTTTGACATTTCAACCTCTGTTTTATATACATTGTGCGTCGATGTATAGCAATGCTTTCCAATGGCTTGGACCTTCTGACGAGGGGACTAATAAGTTATCCACAGTCTGCAACTTTTAACTTGTTTGCTGAACGATGGAATTAATTGCTCAATCAGCATGATCCTTCCAAATGCGGGGTGGTAAATCGAAGAGCTGGCAGCTAGTGAACTACGTGACAGAAACTAGTTGATTACATGGCGGTAAATTAACCGTCCTGCTTAAGAGTTGCGCACACTACTGGTCAGACACTAAGGGCGAACTGTGTTCGGTCACAACCTGGAAGGGCACCGGCTTGAATCTCCTTAGTTAGATGATAACTGGTGTTATCTTCCAGCCACGTTTGGCACTAATCAAGCGGTAGAAAATGAAGATAAACGTTGTAGTAATGGTGTACAAGTATTACCTTCACTGGCCGGCCTACTCTAATTTTAAGGCGTGCCTAGGCTGTGGCTAAGATCTAAAATGTTGTGGTCGGAAACGCGCGTATACCTTAAAAACCCGGTAAAAATCTGTTCTTAAATCCCAGAGCTTGCAGTGGCCTGCCTGGGTGCTCTGCCGTTATGTCCCGCTAAGGTGAAGGATGGCTGAAAAGTAGTTGTGACCTGCATTTCGTTCGGTACGCACTTTATTTGAGGTGTAAAACGTTTTTTGCACGTGTATTTGACATGCATTCAGGTAATCCAAATCGCACGCACTTTATCACAGCCACACAGTATTGCCAGACATTCCAGTTTAGCAATAATCCCGGCTCTCAGAACCCAAGTATTGATACGTTTTTTCAGATAAAGTCCTACATGCGTATAATTTGCTTACGGTAGGTACACTACTTCATTACTGAACTTAATTCTGCTTTTCGAAATTGACATAGATAACTTTTTCACTGCATTATTAAACCGTTTTTTGGCACAACGATGCTTACTACGTGTGCATTTTAGTTAACGTGATATATGCAAATCATCCACTGCACAGTGGTGTGTGACAGACAAACTACTTTCAAATGGTGTTAGAAGGATTGTAGTAGTAACCATTCTGAACAAAATTCGTCGACTTGGACCCCTAGGGTTTTTACTGTACGACAGATGGTTGATAACATTTCAAGTCAACTTTTTTATTAGTCCTGCAAAACTCGGGGCTCCTATTTATACATCGTAACTGAGGCATGAACAATACCTTTTCAGTCTTTACTCCCTAATCCACAAGGTTTCTAACTTTTTTCAAGTGTTTATTTTTAACTAACTCGGATACATTCTAAGTGACTTTCGTTGGGAGGGGTAAGAACCGAAATGCACACCTTGCCTGGATACCTGGCGTTGAGGTTTAGATTCGGGCTGTTTTGAAACAGCTGAATGATCAGATGATGAGTTTTATGGACTCCTATGAACGTTAGTCCCAGGGTCAAGCACTCTGAAACATATGACAGGCGAGTTCGCATGAACGGATTTGTGCTGATGAAGCAGCAATTGTTGTCAGCCTTTTTCGAGTGAACCATACTGATTAAGGAGAGAGTTGTTCCCATTCCAACACTTCAGAAAAGTCCCGTGAGAGACCAGCGAAATCCACCAAAAATGAGTCCATTTGCCTTTGGAAATCGTCGGTTCTGACCAATGCTATTCCCGCCTTGTTTAACTTAAACGGGTGTGCAATTATATGGGTCCACTGGCTACTCAAAGAGTATCACCAGATGCTCAGAATTCCCACAAAGAAATAAGTGAACAAGAGGACAGAGTGCTCACTTCCACCCCGCCATATCCTTCATCTCAACAGCCGGTGATCAATAAACCTTATTCGTATTAGCTCAGTTACAAACTGTGCTGGTCGGACACTTTGCACTCATGTTTATCACCCCCATCCTGTACTCGATGTCAAGGATTCGAGTACACCTCGTCGGATCTGTAATACCCAGGAGATTCTAGAATATTGTCCCCATTAAGAGGGCAAAAAAGTTCATTGAAGTTAGAGTGAATTGAGATGGGGGTTTAAAGAACACACGGGTAAAAGGATGAACTCACTTCGGCACTTCAACACCAAGACCAAGTATGCACGCGGAGAAGTATAAATCAGTCAACATTCCAAACTTCAGATAATAAAAATTATCGAGAGGGAGTCACCCGGATGACAGCCGTGTGGGTGAAGGTGGTTAAACAGTTGGTCCGCCAGCGGACGAGTCAAGAAAGAATGTCTACAAATCTTACGTCTCCAAGAAGTATGGTCGAACATGGAAACGTATTAGAAATTGCACTTGAACCTGGATCCTACCTTTCTTCTGTTTTGAGCAGATCAGTCTGGGTTTTTCTTCCTCGTATTGACTAAGTTTGTAAACGACGGCTGAGATGTGTCCGTGCTCTGAACCATGAGTTATTCCCATAGCCACTTTTGCCATCAGATAGACCCGTGCCGAGAAGTGCGGTTTGACGGCGTCCGATATCCGAAACGACATTCTTGGAAGCATTTATATTTGTCAAATCATGTGGACAGGTGACCTGAAAAAGTAGCTGTTTTTTACCTATTCGAATCTCTTACAGCTACTTATGGGCTTTAGGTAATTTTCAAGTTTTCGGTTTTAAGTACGCAACAGTAATTTTGCATTCGAATAACACGGAATTACTCTCTATGTAAAGTCATGGTAAGGAGATTGCAGTATCCAGCTCCCCAACTTTAAGCTACTTTGCTCGGCTTGATTTCTTTCTGCAGCTTCCACTTTAAAATTTTCGTTTCCTTCAGAAATGTGCGTTTACTATTATGATTTCGAAATTAGGGATTGGTATCCCATCCCGTTGATTCTTATAAAGTCCGCTTACTGCCGTACAATATTCTATCTATCTATCTATCTATCTATCTAACTACCTATCTATCTATCTAT
>NW_008751721.1:218641-222720 GCF_000715545.1 Opisthorchis viverrini | reverse complement strand
TCTGTTTATCTATCTATCTATCTATCTATCTACCTATCTATCTATTCATCTATCTCTCGAACCAACCATGTACCTTTCTGTCTCTCTTCTTGTCAACCCTCCTTATGTCTGACTGAACGCCTTGATGTTGATTGACTTTGATAGTGAGCTACCAAGACGGGTTCCTTTTTCCATCTTGGTTTTGAATTGAGCCCTTTAGTGCTGGCCAAGACTTGGCAAATCAGATTAGGACTTCATGTGGTTTGACTGAGAGAAATGGACGAGCGCTGATAGAACCTGGCGAATTTATTCTTGGCTTACCAAGGATCAAATCGGATGAATCTCGATCGTCAGACAGGATGTGCAAGCCCCAATTAGATCACGCAGACTGCTCATCAACTTTGCCCAATACAAGCAGAAATTCAGATTCTTGATTTGCTTATCTGCTAGACAGCTGCAAACACGCCATGATATCGTATCATATTGGGAAATATGTCATGTGTCAGCTGATTTGGTTTATGTAGCTTCTTCATCTGGAAAGATGAGTCCCGTGGGTGCAATAATAGTTTTTTTACGAAAAAACTCAGTGTCTAGCTTGCAATGCATGAGCTCCTGGGATACAACCTTACACACATACACACAAACGAGCTTAAAGCTGTCCAAATGAAATAAGTTGTTCGTTTCTTTCGCTCGGAACGACCGATTTGATAAGTTTGACAGAAGGTCCGGTTTAGAGATCTGTAGATGGATACAAAGATCAGAAGGATCGTTTTTTGGTTATTATTGGGGGCTAAATTAATTTTGACACTGCACAAAAGAGAGGATTAAATTTGAACTTTTCCAAACCAACACAGAAAATGTGATTAACTTTGGGTGGTTACAGATACAAATATCCATGCTGAAGCCTCTCTACAGCATTATTGTGTGCAGCATACACTACTGGACAATGATTACCTCTGGTTCCATGGAATCGATGTTATGCTGCATAGTGTGTTGCTTTTCTGATAAAAGACGAAAACTGTGATTTTCTACATGCTGTTAGTGTCTAGTTCACTGAAAAATGCCCACCGCAGTAACATACCGTTTTCTGTTACCGAGAATAGCGCTAGTCCGGTAATGTTAATTCCTAAAATGCTCAATTACCCGAGTCTTTCCTCCACTGGAATCGATCAGGTAGTTGTTTTCAGAATCTATCACGTAAAGCTTTGGTCGGCGGTTCAGAACCACTGTGAATAGAATCACGTTTTCCTGGTTACTGTTAAGTAGCGTGGTAATTAGAACTAGTAATTCGGTTTTATCTTCTTTGTAAAAAAAACAAATGTCTGGTTTTGCCAGCCGATCTGATATTTCGCTTGACAGAACAATGGCCATTTGAGAAAGTCACAGCCTAATTTTAGATTTCACGTTCTCAAAGTGGTAAACAAACGATCGGAAAAGGTCACTAGGACTTTCCTAACAGAAACAATACTATGAAAAGAACACGAAGAATTATTTAGCGAAATCCAGACCATGGTTCATTTGATCCGATCACAATCGCTCCTAACAGAGCTTGCGCTTTGTAGAATCTGCGAACTGTTCAGTAGGTCCCCAGGAGAAGAAGTGTTAGTTGGGACTTCTTTGTGAGATAGCATTCTAAACGCTTCCAGGAATTAACGTTACCCCAAGCCCACAATTGCGACTTTCTTTTCAATATTCACAGGCTACTTAGCATAACCAACACCGTTGTGATCCCCAATGGGTGGCAATACTTCAATCATCAACATTTACCTGTTAGGAATTACCAACTTTAAATTCATCATGGAGTTTATCGTGAATTCGGACCGGACGCTGCACTCGGCTGTCAGATTTCACTTACGCTTGGAAACTCGCCTACTTTAGTGACAACTAATTTGAGTGAACAAAATCGGCACCGTGTCGGTTCTCATTTGGAGGGAACATAAACCACGACAAACCATTTTCACAGCATATCCTTTGAAGGGAACCATGAATAACAATTTTCTTTCAATGAAAAAACACGAAGAAACATAAGGTACCTATTGGTTTACCGAATGGTTGAGTTTTTCTCATAAAGCAAAAAGTATGCAACGGGAACTGCCTATAATATTGCCCCAGGTATGTTGGTGAACAATGCACTTGAAGATTGCTTACGAAAGTAGATGATGTATATGTCCACTGTATCGGTCCTGCCCTCTAAAGTAGGTTTGTTTCGAGTTGGCCACACCTTGACTTCGGACCCGCATTTCCACTTAAAGACAGTAAAGCTAAACTTCGGGAGTTAAGAAAACATGACAGAAAAATAGTGATTGAGTTTCAATCCACCAAAATTTGTTTCGTTTCCTAGAAGGCTAAATTTGTATAAAACCAAATCAGTTTGCACGCTAATTTCTGCAATTTGGTTTCAAGTAGAACATAAAGGTTGATGAAAACTTGGGGATTGAGTCTACCCGATGAGTCCAAAGAAAGGCGGAACAGGTCGTGGGCTGTCGACTAATTTTCAGCAATCTTATGAGTAGTGCATTACAAAATGTTATCCTGTTTGGTGATTTTTGTTCAGTTTATTTGAAAGACGAGCAGAGTTTATGTTGTTCTTCTGTCAAGTAACTAGTAATCTGAGGGTGTTGAACGACATCCATCCTCCCAAAGGCTGGATAAATAAGAAGCGATATTCGAGTATCAAGTAACTAGTAATGCGAGGGTGTTGGCTGGATAAATAAGAAGCGATATTCGAGTTAGTGTAAGCAGCTGACCTTTTTTTCCACGAACAACTTGGGTCACCTCAAATAATTATAGATAAATCAGAGAATGTTTCTTGAGGAAAGGTTAAACCAAGGAACATTAATCGTGTGAATATGGAGTTTAAGCTTGATACGGGCAAGGTTAATAGAATTTTCTCTGTATGAATAATACCTCGTCACGCTCAGAAATCGACTTGTCTAAGAAACAGCTACCGCTTACATATTCGGCCTCTTTGTCCATGAGTATTACCAACGAGTATCTTGGAAACACTCAGCTATGGAAAAGCCACCATGCATCCACTTGTTTCCTTTTATTGTTTGACCAACGCGCTGCTGGTAGGATATACACAGTGTGGCATAATTACAGGATAGCGCATGTTTTCCAGCACAGCCGAACTAAATATACGTGAAGTGAAATGGTTTCAAATCACCGGGCGGTGGACACCAGAAGCAAAAGTCGGAATTGGTAGGCTTACGCACTTTGGCTAATTACGATTACGGATTGCAAAAGGATGCGATAAGCTCATATGGTTACTCCAAGAGCATTTCTGTCAGGCAGGTCATTCAGCTTGAGTGTTCTCATGATATATTGAGGGCAATTCATCAGTTTTTTTCAAGTACATCACTCATTTTCACCATCCATCTCCTGGTTTTCGCACTGTATAAACTGAGAATGTGAAATCGTCGCATTGGGTTGGAACGAGGAACATAAGTTGGACACTTCGTTACTTTCATATGACGAAAAGAGAAATCGCCGCTCAGGGAGACTCAACAAACACTGTAACTGAAAGTGGAGAAGATGAGTTTTTCAGTGTATGGGTGTGTGCATTAGAATATGGAGTACCCTTTCGTAGTGCCAATTCGTCTATTCCATAGAATAAGCCTTTGAAGCGGATCGATACTGTACGATCAACACTGACATAGTGTGCAAAAATGTCATTCATGCACGGCACCTGTGTTTCAGTTTTTTCCCGTTTTCAGCAACTGTCATTTCATGGCCAGCCAAAACAGAAGACTTATTTGGAGATAAGCGAGTCCAAAAAAGATATCACTCCAGTCAACGTGACTGTCATATTCGCTGATGTTTCTCACTCAAGGTCGTTTTTTATCCTGGAGAGGCGAAGCCAACGCGCAAACAGTAAATGTAGCTATATTTGTCCCGTTAGTTCTTCATTTACTTTTTAAACCCATAACACTACTGAGCAATATGACAACACTAATACCCATACCAGGACGCTGAAAGCCTTTTAGTCCTTATTTCCTACCACGAAGGGACAAAGGGCGAAGGTCCATTTGTATACGCAGCATTGTATTCTACCTCAAATGGCTTCTGTTTCATCACAGATAGTCTAGTCAACTTAGGGT
>NW_008751721.1:176735-218600 GCF_000715545.1 Opisthorchis viverrini | reverse complement strand
ATGGGTGTGTGCATTAGAATATGGAGTACCCTTTCGTAGTGCCAATTCGTCTATTCGATAGAATAAGCCTTTGAAGCGGATCGATACTGTACGATCAACACTGACATAGTGTGCAAAAATGTCATTCATGCACGGCACCTGTGTTTCAGTTTTTTCCCGTTTTCAGCAACTGTCATTTCATGGCCAGCCAAAACAGAAGACTTATTTGGAGATAAGCGAGTCCAAAAAAGATATCACTCCAGTCAACGTGACTGTCATATTCGCTGATGTTTCTCACTCAAGGTCGTTTTTTATCCTGGAGAGGCGAAGCCAACGCGCAAACAGTAAATGTAGCTATATTTGTCCCGTTAGTTCTTCATTTACTTTTTAAACCCATAACACTACTGAGCAATATGACAACACTAATACCCATACCAGGACGCTGAAAGCCTTTTAGTCCTTATTTCCTACCACGAAGGGACAAAGGGCGAAGGTCCATTTGTATACGCAGCATTGTATTCTACCTCAAATGGCTTCTGTTTCATCACAGATAGTCTAGTCAACTTAGGGTTCCAAACTCATCCGGGTTCAGAGACCACGGAATGTAATAGCATGATGGGAAAAAGGTGGGTACCGACTTCAGTGGAAATACAGTGAAATGAGGTTAGCGAAAGATAGGCAGAATGCTCAAGGGGATTACAGAAGATTGATTAATGGGGTCCCTGATGTAACATATCCGGAAAGGATGGATAATAGGACGTCTACCTAGGCCAGACTCAGGTTTCTGTGGCACCGATTTTCTACCCTAGATGAAAAGTTCAAAAGAACTAAGCTGTTATTTTGATTTCCGAATATATTTCCCACCTAATGAACAGCAATCATTTTCTTTTACTCGCGAGTAAAGGAAACGGCAAAAGTAGCGGTTTTCAAACGTCAGGGGTTGAAAGTGCAGCAGTGTTTATGGTCGCTTAGCTCTGAACACCTGACAATTTTCCTCAGTTTGCCTGGAGTTTGTTGAAGTCAACACTCATTTACGATGCCATTTGAGCAGCCGCTCGACATTGAACTACTCGATGCCAGTTCAGTGATCCCGTTCTTATGCAGCCGCTTGAAGCTAGTCCATTTACTAGCCTGCTGGTCGTGGTTTCGAACCTTTCCAAATATTCCTTTCTATATATTTGCAAAGTGCAAAATTATGAAGATTCAACAGTCATGAATAACTAACAGCTTAGGTATGCTTCATATCCTTTCAGCATAAAGTAGCTTTATCTGCAGGGCTGTCTTGATGGACAAAGAGATTGTCCCACTTCTAGACCTCTTTGTTACGCAATGATTGGCGTGTATGACTGAATGACAGGAGGTTAACTTTCTGGACGTCCGGCAGCTGGGAGCGGTTTACAAGGGAAGTTTGTCAATGGAAGTCCTCACAGGTCTATAAACTCGAGTCACCAACAAGAAAATTCGGATTTAGTAAAGCGGTGGAAAGGGTCGAGGAGACTTCAACCACATTTTTTATTGGCAATTATCTTTATCAATCTATATACCGGCTCTACTCCTCTGCTTCAGCAAGACGGTAGTTAGCTGGCAGCCACTCACTGACTATGTGAGGACTTTGGGCTTCAAACCTGGTATATTGCAACGTGGCGTAAATAATGAGTGTAAGTTTCGCATTTTACCCTAAATTCATGTCAGAAAATACGACGAAAAAAATAACTCCATCCGCTCCTTGCCAAATAACTGACAGTAGTTATTCAGTGCATCTACAGCCCTATGTTTATGTTTCTAAATGCGTCAGAATCTGACTACTGGTGAACAGGCCCTCTTATGGGATGTGGTAATTATTGGGTCATGAGACTGCAGTTTTAACAGGTGATAGTCGTAAACCAGAAGTCGCCAATCGACTATGAGTGGAAACCATCAGGTGGGCTTGCCCTAACGCGCGCTATCCGTCACGTGCACACATGATGTCAGAGACCGTTCGGTGTTCAGGTCAACAGTGTGAACCCTACATAACGGGAAATGGTAATTCTCTACGCCCACCAGAAACACGTAACAAAGACCATCCACTTGTTTTCCTTCCAGTTTTAAACTGCACAACCCTTTATCCTTAATGCAAAGTCAGAGCTAAAGGTGTATGGGTAAAACTGGACAACGCGACGACATTAAAATGGAAGCTTTGTGTCTAGCATTCAAGTTTACCAGAGACATGCCAGCTTCGATGAATAAGTTTCAATGAAACGCATCCTGAATGCAGAAATGAATGTTGGGGTCCTAGAGAACAGTGATCAGATCGGACACAAAACGTTTAATTTTTTTCATTTTCCTAAATCTGAATTATGCTATTTAGGCATGCATGGGCTCTGATCTGATCCCGAAAAATTCAACCACACGAAGTCTTTTCTCATGGAGGCATGAGAGTTGAGTGTATTCTGATTGGTCTGAGCTCTAGAAAACTCAGTGGAAAACGCAGTCAGTAACCATAGTATGAAGCCAATTCCGGCATCTCGAACAGCCCAGTCTATTTACTAGACCTCATGCTTTCTGAGGGTGGCATGGCAGCCAAAAGGTGTTATAGGAGGAGTTATGACTGTATTATTGTCATTCTGACTGGTTGTAACAGCTCGAGAAATAAAGGTTTTATGCGAATATGCTTCAATAAACTGTTGACCTATTTGAACAGCACGACAGTGGGTGAGCTCACAAGACTTCTCACGGTAGTTACATATGCTTGTAGAAATTCTGCCTACTGTCACCTTATATGACTGGGATTAGACTAAATTTGTTTAAAAACAAGATCTTTCGGTCAAATATGGATACTATCTTCTCTCCAAAGGAGTATTCCCAACAGAACCATCTAGAACTGTAAAAGTTCATCAGCAGAATCACAAGTTTACGTATGGACTGCTAAGGAAATTGACGTGGAATCCCTTAGGCCGGTTTTTGCATGCTCTTATTGCCATTGTGAAGAGAATTGATAATTTTCATTCGAGATCTCGTCTTGTAAGAGTAAGTGGGGGTTAAGTGGCGTGAAAGAGTAAGTGGGTGTTAAGTGGCGTGACTAACTTGCACTCAGACCGGAACTAGCATTATCCATCTCTTGATCACGGAATCGACATCAAATGGTCACTTGTTATCTGGCTGCTCGAGTGACAATGGGAGTTTTGCCCAATTTCTGTAGTTATATTTCCGGTTATCTACTTGAAGGCTGTAGTGAATGTTACTGTGTATTTTGCTAATTGTAGAATTTCGGATATAACTTTACTCACCCGTTAGCTCAATCTGAATCCGATAGAATACTTCATACCTTTGTTTCATATTTGTGTCGGGTTTCAGAAGAAACCAGAGTACCCGTAGATGACAGAATGAGTGAAGAGACGATCAAAGATGTAGCAATTAGAGTCGGCAAAATCCCTGTTGAACTGTTCCTTGAAACGTATCATATCATTAAACACAACTGTACATTCAACCTGCTAAGAGTAAGCTGGCTCCTAGACGAACTGCTGGCGAATGGCAGAATTCAACTTTTTGTAACCTCACTGAAAGAGGCTATCAGGGGTGAAAGCAAAGGTAGACATGTGTGATCCTTTTTGCATCTTTACATTAAGACCCGGCAATCTGGTATTAGATTATGACAGGCGAAATACGGTTATTGTGGAATTAATACGTTTCGGATAATCTTACAAAGTGATACGTTGTTGAAATAAGTTAGCCAAAGCAATTACATTGACGACAGGTTAAGGACACCCTGTGGATCAAAGTCAGACAACTAAAGACATAATCACCTGACCTTGTCACTTTGTGACAAAAGCCTTTGGACACTCATGACTGACTGTTGCCTTGAGGACAACAATGCCCACTGATCGCTAAGCGAATTGAATTCGTGTTAAGTACCCAAATTTTAAACAAACGAATCACGTATGGTTTGTGGCTTGTCTCATCCACGCGTGTGGCCATGGATGATCTATTTTGTCTCTATAGTGACTTTCTCGATGTAATGTGATAGTATATACCATATTTATCGTTCAGTCCTGCCTATGCATTCATTACGGCAGCTACAAATGGTGAATCCAGGCGTTGTTTCCACAAAACAAATCGCCGGGGTCTAAAATGGGTGTAGGTTGGCTGTTTCGTAACTGCGTTGTAGTGAAATTAATGGCTGCTTTTGCAGGTCGCATATTAGGTGGGTCCATATAGCAGCTTTTGAAGCTTACAGACCACTAACTTGACTGCCTTAAAGTTTGATATTCAGTAAGAAATTGCTTCGACTCGTAGTTACGACGTCACTCTACCGTTCATAGTGGAAAGTGGTGGAACTCAGTTACCTGAAACTAGTTCTGCTATCGTGATCTTATAAACGCACCTGGTTTTGAACCCTGACAAACATCTTCCTTCGAGTGCAGTACACATGCGATTTACACTCACTTTACTATAATCAGCAGTCATCCTTACGACGTTAGTCAGTTGAACAAGGCTCCAATCACAAAACCCGTGTACTTTCGACTAATTACTATCAGTTCACTCCTTTATTTATGTGAAAGCATCATTCTAACAATTCATTTTGTTGAATTTGCTTGTCGTTTCCAAAATAAACGTAAGAGTGAATCAGATTTTATGATGATGGGGATCTGAGGAATGTATCATTAACTTAAAGCGGCCTATTAGGCATCCTTACAATACAGTTTCATCCCGCTAGAAGAGTTTTTTCTCATAAAGCCTCATTTCCAGAACGTGTTTGTTAATTCTCACTTATAACTGGCCAAGTGGAAACTCACGCAAGTTCTGTCGCAGATTTTAGGCAGACTCGGTAAAATCTGATGCCCATATCTTTTTTGTGGGGAGTGCCATAATCATTCAGGTTATTAATCATATGGAACCAGTCGAGTCCTAATTAATCCCGGGAAAAATGCTCCGACTGTTTGAGCCTTCCCTTGTAGGCCGTATTTGTTTATATTTGTGGGTGGTTTATGTATCCGCTTAATCAGTTTGATTTGTCGCCACCGCAGTTGATGTGGAATAGCTGGTGTTTGCTGGGCTAAGTGCTGCCATTTAACCCCAAGATTGTTTGGGCCAAACGAACGAAAGACCCTGAAACACAAGCGCACGAATGCCTTTGAAAGAGCAATAGACGTAAGGCGGTTTTGACATGGCTACGCGACATGATGGCCCGCATGAACTCCTAAGGAATTCTGATGTTTTAAATGTGCATTTTACCTCGGCTTTTATCAATACTGTAACGGGATCTTAGTAGAGCAACTAATAGAATGCATAAAGCTTAGTATTCTGAAGAACTTAATAATTAAAAAATCCACCAAAATCAAATAAAAACCACATGCTACTTTTATAAAAAGCACAGTAGAGTTCAGATGTGATGAGCGAAACATGTCGCGACCATCTAATATATATTATTGAAGACGAAGCGAAGCGGAGACAAAACTTTCCTGCATACATCACCAGATACAGTCATCCTCAAGTTTTGTGTGGAATTCTGTGCGCTTGAAGCCAGAAAGAATTCAGTTTTCCTTCTGCACTGCTGTAAATTCCCATTCAGAACAAATTGTTTTTGAAGAATTTCAAGAACATATTGCTTCGAAGAGTGAATTAATCCAAGTTAGCTCAATGTTCGCAAACAAGGTTCCTGTGGCAATGGGCTTGGTCTTCATTTGAGTCAGTAAAGTGGCTTTTTTGCCACCGAACTGTTTGAATAATAATTGACAGACTGTGCAGACTTACTGCAAGGACTCGTGATTTCGGCGTGTTTAAGCATGTTGAAACGCCCCACAAGCACCTAAGAACTGAGATTAGTACCTTTAATTTAGCGTCTTGACCTCTGGATCGAAAACTTTACTTCTTTTCATATGAACGTACTTTGAACAAAACTAAATTCCATCATTCGATGGAAAGGCCCATTCTACATTCAAGCACATTAGTGAACTAAAGGCCAATTAAACTGCTTATTTTGATCAAGGGGAATACTTTAAGGCATTATTACCTTCAGAAACTTTGCCATCTGAAATTCGCACGTCACACCAGGAGTTTATCCTTAGCATGGCTGACACAATGAGGAACAAAAACTGCTACTAACCTGAACCCACCAGACAAGGTTTATCTGTCTCGGTTTTGTGTGAAAGACCGTGGGAAGTTTCACCGCACAGTATGTAATTTCGTATCAGTTTTTGAAAGCATTCCCAGAGCACATAATTTTTACGGAAACTGCCTTGGAGTGAAACTTGTAAACGCAGAGGAAACATAAACTTGTTCGTCCTTAAGCCGGAACTGGTGCTGGTCTGGTTTCATTCAATCGTCCAGATAGATCCAATACTGAGTAGAAATTAAAAACGTCTCACTCGTTATTTGGCAGTGAATATTTTGTGAAAACCGTTCAAAGACTCTCGTCTACCTTCCGTATTTGTTTTAAATCTCGCCCTTATTTCCTGGTATGCCGTTGAAATAAACGTTTACATTTGTGATACAATCCAAACAACTAGATAAGCAGGAATTCAAGTAAATTTCACTGAAAAATCTTTTTTGGACTATGCCAGTTAATCATTCTCCGTCAAATGGATGGACTATTGGTTCACTGTTATTCTGACCGCTCTTAGTACTCCAATATACTTGCCGAAGCTTTGTGCTCACAATGTTGAATTTACTGCTGTGTGATACATTTACGAATTTAATGTTTGGCTTGGAACCAGTCTTGTTAACCCAAACCTTCGAAGTTTTCGAATGTGCAGCCAAGTGCGATACTAGGCCGGTCAACTTGGAGCATTGCTGTCCATTTCCGCGGCGCTATGTGCTGATTTGCTTACAGCAATCAAATTATCAAACTGATGAGATATACTCAAGCCGACTCTGAAGGTCCGTTTCTATCGTAGTGAGGCAAAGAAAAAAAGACTGAATGATTTGAACGCCAGTAAGTATCCAGTAGGCATTCTAATTACAATCAGGACCTTATTGGCCCTCTGTAAACCAAATCTTGCTATTGGTTCTCAGCTTCAACTTGAAGGTGAAGTTACTTTATGCAGAGAAACTGAAAACCGGTGCTTCGTTTCGTTGGAGATTAACAAAAATGCTCGCCTCACGAGTTGTTAGGGTGGTTTAAACTCACAATCTCCCTGGTAATTAGCTAAACACTACATCATTCTGCCACGAGTTTCAGGTGTGTACACCGGCTGACAAGGTTTTTTATTTCCAACTGGGCTGATAACTCCATAAACAGTGGTTTTAATCCGTTCATCAACAAATAGATGACGAAAATTGTTTTTAACCAGATTCGGTATCCGTTTTAATTTCTCATGTCAATCTATATATTTTCAAACCAAACAGAATGTGAAGTTTGCACTTCAGGGCGTCCTCAAAATTGAATGGAGCTTTGTAGCTTGTTGTAAATTGCTAATGCTTGTATTTCTGTGGCTGACTGACTTGTGTGCTTCGCTAGTACCTCTCAAGAGCCTTCGTACAAAAAACTTGACATTTTTATTAGTTCAGCCCGAAGAGTCCCCAGACTTTTCGTTACCCGAACGTTCGTCTTCGGCTGGTTTGTGCAGTGAAAAATGCAGCAAGTATTTCTCCCTCACCGGCGGATAAATCGTTGTGTACTCTTACTGGAAACAGGACGCTACTTTGCAAACCTGAATCAGAATTATTGGTGATTGGACACATTGTGGGTCGTCTAGGGAAAGCGGATCATCAACATATAATAACCGTATGTGCGACGATTATTCTTTGAGCACTTCTAGCTTCAGTATTATCTAACCCTTTACACTCCGTTAAATTTCAAACAGTGATTTTCCCCACTCACTGTATTGGAGAGTGAGATGACAACTTGGTCAATTCTCATTATAACTCAATTTGGTATGACAAGCTTGTATATCTTCAATATATTCAGATGATTTAATTCACAAGGGTTAAATGTTATCAGCTTTATCTTACTATACTCCGCTAGAAACCAAGAAACAATTTCAGGCTTCATCATATCTGTACGTATAATACGGCACATCCAAAGTCGAGCAACATGAGGCATCATCAAAAACGCAGCTGCAGTTTTCACCTGTACTTCATTAAATTATTATCAATGAATTTCATATTTGACCTTAAAATGTCATCTATTTTAAAACGGGACCGAGCTAAGTAAGTAGGCTAGTAGGTAAGCTAAGTAGTTGTCCCACAACGAAGAAGAACAGTAACAGTGTACCTACTTTTTTTCTGCTGGTATTTGCATCTACTAGCAAAAATGCGAACAAATAAATAACCAATTAGGTCGTTCTGTGGATAAGTAAATGGCAGTTTGGTTACATTTACGGAATTTATCTCCAAAAACTACCTCTAATCTTTGCTTATTTTTGTAGAACTTTGCTCCTTTATTCGAGCGTGGACGCTTCTAAACGCTAAGAAGAGAACTTGTCAGACTTAACGGTATTTTCTCCCACAGGCTGTAGTGGACAAGCTTTTTAAGGGAACCTGTAAGCGTATCCTCCGTGTTAGTAGCAGTGGCTTTTCTTGCTTGCAATGATAGATCGTGTTGCACAATTGTTAAATTTGTATTACCTTTTAATTTTAATTACACAGTCTTCTAGTCCTCTAAGTCAGTGTATTCAGGAAACTCTATCAGTTGTCAATGGTCGCCTTTGGCGGAAGCCAAATTAACAGGGGTACTGCGGTAACGGCTGGTATCCTTAGAGAATCCAAGAATCTTCACCAAACTGCGGATGCTCTTGAGACAATGCTCGTTAAATCATATGCAGAAACAACTCACAAGACCAAATTTAAGTAGCAATGACAGACGATGGATACCATGACTTTGGCAGTCCAACAAATCATTCGCTCAGCACGCTCAAAGTATGGTGTAATGGGTAGTGTGGTTAAATCAACCGTGCTGTGTACTAGCGGAAAAATGCAAAGGAAACACATTCAGCAAAGATGAGCAAATGGAAAAGTGTGGAACTCCTGGCAGTCAGCAAGTCTGGTCCTACTCGGTCAAGTTTATGAAGTGAAACTGCGGAATAAATGTCCCTGAGGCTCAAAAAAGAATCTGTCTTTAGCTTCTAAATTCTTAAGGTAACAAGTGGTCCGATGCCCACATAACTAGTTTTGACAAGTAAAGCATATGCGCTGTAAGCAGAAACAGAATTCCGGTTATCCGCTTCCATTTCGTTCACTTATGTCAGACTGGCCAAGGCTGCACAAACATGCAATCTATCTCCATCTAAGGAAAGAAATATCTTACTCTAAAAGCTCCATGCTTATTGACGTTAGCGAAGATCGTCTGATCCTCGAAAGTGTCACACCTCAAACAACAAGTTATGTCTTGGACCGATAAGGGTCAGATTACCATAACATTATGTAAAGCCACGATGAATGCATCTGTTAACCTAAGTAAAACCTATGCGACAAACGCGAACACGCCGTGAGGCATTGCGGCGCCAGTCAAACATAACACAATATTGTCAAAATAGCTTATATTTGCGAGCGCCGTCCGCAAGTCAGTGCGCACGTACAGTAGACGAGATGTCAACTTTTGCAAGCAGTGACGCACGACCGACGGCACGACGCATTAGCTTCGGCAAAGATACGCCCATCCGGGTGGAGAACGCGGTGTTGTGATGTCACGTAAATCAAGGAAATTTTTGGGCTAGCGCACTAAGAATCACACAACTATTTCTGAGGCAGATAAACGATATGCACGGATTAACATCTCCTGGTTGCTGCTATCTTTGCTTCCAACGAGCGCAATTTAAGAATGTCATCTTGCCATTTATTGGTAACTTTCTCAGCCGGCCATGATTTTTTGTGCATCTTCACTTTCGAAAGCTTGTAAATACTATTTTTAACTGTTGGATGCAGCTCAAAGCCCCCAGATATGTTCAGATAAGTGATGCTCTATTACCAACTTGGACCACAACTTGAACAGAAAGCTTGCATGAGATTTATGTTGCGGTAGGGGTTGTGTGAATCAGTGTGTGTACTCTAAGAGGGGAGGAATTGGACAAATAAACTCTGCTCAATTCCTTCAAGTCAGTACTTCTGATAGCAGGGAGGGTACACTTTCACCCGCATAAGGGTACCGTGTTAGTGGAATTCTTTTGCGGCAAACTTGCAGCTAACTTCTGAAAGTGTTTTGCTCTTCGTCACAAACAGTAGTTGAGCAAATTAGTGCAGCCAGTTATATGAAGTGTCCTTCCTCAAGCAAAACTCTCAAGAGCAGAAAATTCCTAGGGAAAAATTCCACAGCTACACTCTAGATAACAGGAGAAAGCAACTTTGCGCTTTCGAAAATAAATTAGCAACACAATGAAATTGTGATAATAGTGTTTGAGATGAATACGCCGACTTTCCCAAGCGCCCCCGAACTAGCCTATACTATAGAAGAAAAAGTAATTAGCTCAGGTTAGGATGCTGCATGTGGCTGAGCCATACTGCATTTCATTTTGATCTGCAATCATTCATTTGGTAACTTTTTAACATTTCCCCACAACCAAGCTAAGAAGCAGCAACGATACAGAAGTGAAGGTTGATAGTTCAAAAACTACTCAAACTGTGGTTCATAATCAAAGACTTATTTTTCAATTCCAAGATTCAAGTTGCAGTTAAATGCATGAAAAAATCCATTATGCGAGGTTTAACTTTATTTTTGAGTCGTTCTGATAGTACGTACTAGTACCATAAAATGCATTTACCGGTTTCATTAATATGGTGTTATAAGATCTATACTTTTCACATATACATATATGATGTACCTTCTATTTCTAGATTTAGAGTTGCTACTCATAATTTGAATAGTGAACGGCCCAGACAAAACCTGAGACATTGCCGCTATGAGGCAATTTTTTTCTTAAATTCAACGAGCTTTGTTGTCGAAAAAGAAGCTTGCCATAAGGAAAACACGTTTAATTTAAAGTTTCTATGTGAACGAGGTTTCTGATAGAAATGGAACATCAAAAAAGAAATTTCTTATTTAAAGGCATTAGGAACGCGCGTACACAGCGTCGACGACGTCAAAACTAGAAGTTAATTTCATTTTCATATTTTAAGTTCCAGAACTTTATGACACTTCAATTTGTTGTGCTGCGCATTCTTAACTTATAGGGTCTCTTCGAAAGCTTAGTCTCCCTAGGCTACGTGAACTTAACTAGAAACTGCTATTTATTAGCATTCATTTGTCAGGACACCGAGACATTTGTACTCAACAACTAAGTGGCAAGAGAAAAATTGCTTAACCAACAAAATTAGAATCCTTTGCTGACTACAAAATGAGCCAGGCCAATGGAATACTGCACTACGTAACACGGCTTGCGAGAATGATGCGGTGCTATGCGGAAATACTCAGCATCGACACAAACTGGAGGTAAGGAAATCAGTGGACAGCAGATATAATTTGCAAGTCAACAAATGGTCCAACAATGAGCACCGGTACGTAATCAAGGCGTTGGCGCCATCAAATCAGGCTGCTACCGCACCTTTGACACGGCTTGCGAGAGTGATGCGGTGCTATGCGGAAGTACTCAGTATCGATACAAACCGAGGTAAGGAAATCGGTGGACAGCAGATATAATTTTCAAGCCAATAAATGGTCCAACAATGGGCACCGGTACGTAATCAAGGCATTTATGCCATCAAATCAGGCTGTTACCGCACCTTTTCAAGTTCAGCATCATGTACGCCTAAAAGTAGCTGTCCACTAACGCCTTTTCACAGTGGCATTGGATAACCTTGGGGTATTTCTTTAACTCTCAAAACAAAAACGTTTTCATGCGTAGGATGCCACTTTCTGGCAGACTGCTGCTAATACGTCAGAGGAGAGACAAATAATCTTATCTTCGTCCACCTCCTTGGTACCGCATCACGCAGCAGTTATCAGTTTAGTTCGAAATCGTCTATCAGCTTATTCATCCCGCGCATTCTCGGCTGCTGCGTGTGCAAATACCCCCATTAGTTTTACATTGAACGACGAGTTTATTTTTATTACATCCTTTGTGGAAACGTTTGCAAATTAAGATATGAGGGATAGGTTTTTTTTGTTAAGTTAACATCTACAAAGTATTCTCTGAACCCAACCTGTCGACAGACATACTAATTAACCCGACGAAACACCACCACACTCCAGAAATCATAGCAGGTGTCGTCTTTCACAGGCGAATGTGAGTTAATATGGCGTGCAATACTTTATGGGATGATAAAAATGAACAAAATTAACGGTACTCTAATGCATTTTGTCACCCAACTTACGGTGCTCAGCACTTCTCATCTAAATAACTCAGGCTGTATCTAATTGAAGGATGGATTGGCAGATCTCAAACAGAGAACACCTGATCAAAGAGACATACAAAGGGAAAGCCCATATTTCAGGACATCATTGTAAATATATTATGGATTCGAACCTTTTATTAGATAGGGTAGTTTACACGTCTGTTTTAACCGTGAAAACAATTATGTGGTCTTTCCATCACAGCTGGGGAAGCGCAGATATTTCATTAAGCAAGGACTTTGGACAAATGGGAATCCACTTAGACCGATAACCAGACACATGCCAATAAAAAGCTGCCAGATATCAAACAGGCCTTGAAAGTTGTTTCCAACGCTGTCTCACTTAAAAGCTCTCCATTGAACTGTCACACACCGAAGTGACTTTAACCCACCTCGAACTGCACACAAATGAGCAACAAATGTTCTCTCCATATTTCAACAAAAAAAACAAATACACTTCGAGATATTTTTCAGCATTTTCTAGCTGGGGTACCGCGCATGAAAAGAAAAATAAATCTCAGATTTCATTTATATTATTTTCTGCGTATGAATACATTCTCATAACATTTTTCAATTCTCCCCCGTACATATCTGGAGTCTTTCCGTTGGTGTCCATTCTGGAGAGGTACTGTGGTTTTATCACCAGACAATACGATTGGTGTGGTTAGTCAGCTAACCAGTAAAAGGCAAACCGATAAAACCACATCCTTGAAACTTAGGACTTCGCTTTTGTCTTGTTGGCATTAACTCCTGGTGAACAGTTTCCATTTAAGCAACACAAGTGTGACGGCCGTTTACCACTGTCCCACCTTGGGACATATAGAACAGCGTTTGCACTAGGTGGAAGGTCCATTGAACACACACCGAAGTGACTTTAACCCACCTCGAACTGCACACAAATGAGCAACAAATGTTCTCTCCATATTTCAACAAAAAAAACAAATACACTTCGAGATATTTTTCAGCATTTTCTAGCTGGGGTACCGCGCATGAAAAGAAAAATAAATCTCAGATTTCATTTATATTATTTTCTGCGTATGAATACATTCTCATAACATTTTTCAATTCTCCCCCGTACATATCTGGAGTCTTTCCGTTGGTGTCCATTCTGGAGAGGTACTGTGGTTTTATCACCAGACAATACGATTGGTGTAGTTAGTCAGCTAACCAGTAAAAGGCAAACCGATAAAACCACATCCTTGAAACTTAGGACTTCGCTTTTGTCTTGTTGGCATTAACTCCTGGTGAACAGTTTCCATTTAAGCAACACAAGTGTGACGGCCGTTTACCACTGTCCCACCTTGGGACATATAGAACAGCGTTTGCACTAGGTGGAAGGTAGCGGTTCATCTCACCCTCATCTGTGTCACGGTGGTGCAAAGTATATAAATATTTATGTTGTAAATGCCACATTGCTTGTTTGTCACTGCTGGTACAGTTTATGCTTGTGGATATACATGGATGAGGGGGAATACAGGCCACTTCACAAGCGTAAAACGTGCGGTGTTTCATTAATTCCGAGCGCATTCACCTGACGCTTTTTGGAAGTGGGTTTGTTAGCCTATAATATGTTTACAGTTTGCTCTTGTTTGTCCTACACGAAATCTTAATATTTTTTTGGCAAAAAAAATTGAACACTACGTCGAGTACTTTAGAGCAGATTGCAGGTACTTGTGTGGGTCTGTTTTTGATTTGGCATACGTGAAATGACAATACGTCCATATGATTTCATGTGCAGTTTCGTTAAAGGTAAACCTAGATGAACTAACTCCCCGAAGGATGTGAACTGACATAAAATTCCTTCCGTTCGGTGATATTTTATCATTACAGGTTTTTTATGCGGTAATCCAAGGAAAACTAGTGCGTTCGAGGTAATTTTGTTTTCGTGCCTGATCAGTGCGCAATGATCAAAATACATGAACTGGACAGTGTCTTGCACGTCCAAAGTTGATTTGGAACCAGTGTGAAAAATTATTTGGTGGATTTTAGCTTCTCAAGACGATGATTTAAGCAATTTTTTCTTAGGAATAGGGCACAACGTGATTGTTGAGTCTACCGTACCCCCATCTAAGATGGGTACGATATTTTTTATCACCGGATGAATTTCAGTTGTGCATGAAAATGCAACAAGACACATACTTTGCACAACCCGATTCGCAATTTTCAAGTTACGGACTCTTCACCAATGGTTTCTAAGCTGTAAGTTTATTGCCATCAATTCTGGTTAGACTTTACACACATTCTCAAGCTCAACATCCGTTTGGTTATCTCCCTTTCAAATATTTCTCTTCTGACGGTTCGGTTTGAACATTAGAGATAAGTTTGCGGTGGTCATCTCAAAACAGCAACCCATCGCCTACTGGTTCATGCGAACATAATCTGGAGGCAGGCGTGCCTTCAGTTGGAATGGACTTCCGGAGCCCACGATATCCAGATGCCTGTTCAAAAATAGACTTACGAATGTGACCTTAAACTACTTATTATCTGGAACTTTCCACTAAGCTTTAACCGCCGTTCAAATTCGCAACGCAAGAGCAACCATACTTCAAGGGTTGGAAATTGTACCATAAAATACGGCTGATTAAAATAACGATAAACAGCACGGCCATATCAAATCCCAAAAAAACAATTACGTTGTCCCTGTGCAACTCATCGAACTGCAATAGAATTTTAAAATTATAACCAATTTCCTATTAATACACAAACGATAAAACCTCTACGAGTAAACAGGCAAAGAAAATCGACAAAACTGACTAGCCGTTCGTCCGTTTGCCCGGCAGTCAAAAATGATGTATCGTTTTAATAAGAAAACGTTCAAAGACAGTGCGTTTCATATTAAATTCCTCTGACAACCAGACTTACATCTCGTCGTATTCTTCAAATATGCTTGCATGACACACAGCATTCTCACTTGAATAATTACCGCCATACTTTTTGGGCTTTTCTGCGTGTTGGATAGATTCATCGGGAAAAAACCCTGAAATTATTTTGCCTGTCTGAAAAATTCACTTCACGGTTTAACAAAATCTCAGGACTGATGTTTTTGCCTGACCAGATCCTTTTAATAACAGCTGTAACACCACTGTTTTAGTGATCCATAGAATAATCAATTCTGTTTCATACCAATCCGTCGATGTTTCGGTTGATAAAATAAGCAAGTTTGTGGCAAGATTCATTCTCTGTAATCGTTGGTGAGAACCGATAAACACGGAAAAGAGTTTCCACCATAAGCCCTTCAAGGAGAATCTCAATAGACAACTTACCATTCTTCAGGTGGATGTTGCCCGATAACAGACTTCCATTGAACTCTGACTATTTTGTTGGTTTGCTCGTTTTTCCAAGTACATCCACTCCAAGGTTATACGGTAAGCTATATGGTTTAGTTTTCTTGTTCATCAAGTAAGGCTTCAGCAAGCATGCTGCGCACTGATCATGTGTTGTTGATAGAGAGGTTCGTAAAGTATGTACTCCCTGTAAATGTAATTCTTCCATGGTTAAGAACTAAAAGGCAACCCTGAAAAATGCTTTTTGAAGAACCGAACCGAATGAAGCCTCTAATTTACAGGCTGGGTGTACGTCCCCTTCATTGACTAATACGTGACTGTGGCCCAATGGACTGTGTTTTGGATGCTGGACACTAACCCTTTTCAAGTGAAACCAAGAAGCTTCGGATCTTAAAGGCATACTGAGAGTCCTATTAACCGTTGTGCTGGTTTATTCAAGGGGCTCTCAGTCAAAACATGAATCGGGGAGGTGACTGACCCAGGATATTGAGGCTCAGAGACTCAATAACAGACAACTTTCCACACCGCCAAAGTGCGTCGCAAGAACGGAAGTTATTTTTTGAAACCATCATGAAAATAGTAGATCTCAGCATACTGAAACAAATTTAAAAGTGTTCACACAAATAATTGAAGAGGAAAAGTAAGCGAAAAAACATGATGGAGTCATAAATCGCTCCTTAGTTTGTATTCCATTTTAGGTGTTCACCTTCGAAATTCCCGCGGAAAAGCTTTCATATTTGATGGGCCTTATGAGTCTGCATCAAACTCCTCTTTGAGGGTGGGATTGTTTTGCAATCCGATATTTTCAGTGATGGCTGTCTCTTGGAATAAACTACAAAGGGGTCTTTTGTGACTTTTGTGCCTGCATTGTAGCAGCTGACAACATAGCTTTCAGGCAAATCTAATAATACATTTTCGTTTTGATTGACTATCCGGAGACGCTTCCATCGAATTTGATTCAAATAACCCTGTAGAAAGTACTGTGAACTTATACTTAGTCAGACCATATTTCATCTCATAATTGCGGGTCCTGACCCCTTCCTTGATGAGCTTTAAACATACGTGTAAATGTCCACTGCTCAAACGGTGTCCAGTTCTGAGTCAAAATGCAGGTCATGAGGGCTACTCCGTCATATCTGATGTTTGCCAAAAATCCAGCAACTGTTCAAAGTTATCTGTCAAAAATCAATATCACTTCGATCATACCGAAATGTGAGTGAGTGAAGTGAGTGGGCAGACTCATCACTCTCAGTATAATATGCAACCCCGAATCGATCATGCATCCTATTACCTTATAATCACCGGAAATACCTATGGAGTATTTTGCAAGCTTTTGCAAGGTGTGCATATGCATCACCTAACAGAAAACATCCCCATTGTTTATGAGTTTGGGGCTTCCGTTTTTAGGAGGTAAACCTATAGTATGTAGAAAAATAACTGACGTAACGCTTTTTCTGCGCCTCATAACAAAACAAAATCACCTGACAAACATTTTTGTTTATCTTTTGCTTTTCGAAGGAACTGAAACGTCTTCCGGTCACCTAGTATTGATCAACAGCGGTTATGAGCGTTGCACAATTCAATGGAACACTGTTCCCCTAGAACATCCAACCGGACAACCCCAAACTTCACAGACTTTCAAACATGGCAACCAAAGGTCAGTCTTCCCAAGTGCGGATGAACAGCGTTCCTCTCTTATGTGAAGGATTGCCGCGTTCAAAACAGCGCTCTTGTCTTGAAAGACACATTAAAATGAGCGCCAAGCTTAACAAGAAAAATGGCTACGTTTGATATGATTCGTGGTATAACTAACTGTGAGAAGAAACCACAACTTATTCCTAAGATTTGGTTTTTGGGTTTTATAAATGTTTACTCATCGGACTCCCAAATTTCGAGAACCGATTTAGTTTCGAGGCATCTTCTCCTAATATGGTACAATATTCCAGTGTTCTTTTTTGTATGCGCCTTTGCTGATCAGAAAACTAACCGTGCCACCTCTGATAGTATGAGTAGTCTTGCCTGGATAGGTAAGGGCCTCGTGCTCCTTCCGTCCAATTGGACACAGTTTATTTCCAGTTTGGTACAGTTCCACTCAAACTGACAAGAATTGAAGCAGGTCTGTGAGAACAGATTTCAAATTGAAAAAGATCTTCTGTTTCATTTGTTTCTGTGCTCTTTTAGCCTGGCTGCGGCATGTCGACCATATTTTCACATGGTGAACACTCTATCAGTGGCAACGAGTCTTCGACTTGTAACATGTTTGTCGGACTATAAACTGATTTATCTTTTGACCTATGGTTATACATAGGTCATGTTACCTGGCACAGTCAACTTTACCGGACTCTGTTAGCTCTTCCTCGCAGCAGACTTCAAGGTCCTTCACATCCCGAGCACACATATCTGATGCCGTGTGCACTGAGAAGGCAGTTCGTGTTAATGTCTCAGTGGACCACACAGATCAACAGCTCCAAGACCTGAGGTTAAGTAATGGATGGCCAAACTGGGTCGTTTCCATTCTCAAGCTCCTCAAAAGTTTGACCAAAATCCAAGTACCGGAAGGTTCGTTTCAACCGACCAATGGTAGTAACGAAGGCATAAACAGCCAAACCGTGTCTAAGCAATATTGAAGCCATCGTAGCTATAAGCAAAATACATCCATTTGGAAAAAATGGTCTTGCGGGAGACTCACCTGGAACTCAGTTGAGTTTCAACCGATGGTAGTAACGAAGGCATAAACAGCCAAACCGTGTCTAAGCAATATTGAAGCCATCGTAGCTATAAGCAAAATACATCCATCCAGAAAAAATGGTCTTGCGGGAGACTCACCTGGAACTCAGTTGAATCTCTTGTTTTTTTTATGTTTCCATCCTAGGTATTTTTTTATTGACTGACTTTGATGCACTGTTAAAGACCGCAGTTTATCGGGCAATGTCTTTAGGCCATGAATCGTGATAATTTGATATAAAAACTCAATAAAGCGTTGGCGGTTAGAATCTGATCGATGAAACTCCCAAAAGCTACTGTCACTGATCTTCATGACATAGCGTAGTAGGTCGAGTATATCTTTGAACTGCCCTTGGGCTCTTTTGAATACTAACTTCTCGCAACTGCTGTGCATTACCCGAGTCGTGGGCTTTGGGAATGCATCAATAGGAAAAAACGCTGGCAAGTTTTATCCATCGTGACAGAACTAGGAAGCACCCCAACTCGTCGTGACACTAGCACCAGGCACCAAGCACGGAAAAATTCATTTAGTTTGTCTGTGGTCTGAATTCGTGTTTACAACCCTGTTACTTGAACAGGCGACCAAACTTGTGCCGCTGTATATCCGGGCTATATTTATCAACACCTATAGGCACTTAGAATTTACTTGAGCCACTATTTGCATAACCATACATTAAACAGTTCCTACACCATTTACTTTGCGTTGCCAGTGAGATGGCGAGACCGTGGAATTGTTTAATCGGCCTGGTTTTTAGTCGCATTTGTTTTCGTTCTACCAGAGCGTTATTTACCAGCGCTAAGCTTTCAAACCATTTTCACTCTAAAGCTACTCAGCTACGAGAATCGCTGCCAGGAATATGACAGACGCATTTTATGGAGCATTTAAACTTAAGTTCATACCGGGAAATTATTACAGTGAATAAAGTCTACCTGATGTTATTTTATTAATTCATATGCGCTTGGGGTGACTCCGTGTCAACCTTAATACAAGGCGTTGATCTGTGAGAAAAAAGAGCCTGGTACGAAACAGCTAGCTCATGGAAAGTGATAACTGATTCTCAGTGTAAATATACAGTTCAAGATGGCCTAGTGATTAGATGTGAACTTATAAGAAGGTCCGTGGTGTGAACCCAGCCTCGACTGTTCTCTCGACGGTTCTCGACTGTTCATTTCTAGGACTGGGCAATCTGACAACAACTCAACCCTTTGGGCGGCATAGCAACTAGGCACCGAAAGAACTTTACAACTAAACGACCAGTATTATTAATTTGTCGTAAATTCAACGTGCTCATTCAACATAGGTCATAAAATCCTATGCAGGGCCCTTCAGTGGCTTTCCAATTTCGTCCATGTTGGTAATTTAGCAGCCACTGGATTAACATTAGTTAAGTTTATAAAGTCGGTTCCGTGTAACATGAAACGGTTCAGTGGCTTCGTTGATTGTCTGTAGTTGTTGCTATCAATATATAATAAGTCGACGGAGTTTCTACATGAATTTTTCTCTTGAATTCCCGTAGTTTTATCCAAACTTATCGAATTTTTTATTCTAAAAGTCAGGAGCCGGCCGCTATAAAAATGTCCAAGGACAGTTTATAAGGCATCCGTTCCAGTGATTTGAACCCAATATCTCTTTTCACCGATACTTAATGACAGATACGCGACCGTAATTTCTTCGGCCACTCTCTCTCTATGTAGTCAGTTTTTTGTTAAATTTTCCTCGACTTAGATGGCTCATCGTGACCGAAACCTCAGATGACAACACAATGGCTGTTTCTTCCCAAACGCATCAACTGCAACTGTAACAACAGCCCGGCTTGCAGATTTTTTATTCCATCTAAAACATAATTGCCTCGGTAACTGCCACCTCAGGATAGGTGGCTACGCCGGTGGTTTAATTTCCTTTGACATTATATCTGTTTCGCTAACAGCAATTTCCCGTTCGCGTGTTGCCACATGCACGCGTAGGCTACACGGGGGGACATGTCGAATGTCACTTATTTATTCCTAAAAAGCTAAGGACATGGTTCTTAGTCTGTATCGAATGAATAAAATTTTTAATTCCGGGGGATTTCTGGATGTACTAAATCAAACGAGAAACCGCGTGCATAGCACGCATTTTATTACCATACGGTAGTAATGACGTCTCTCAAGGGCTCCTGTATGCGGTTTGCCGGTTCATCGTGTGTGGCTGACATGTTTTTTTCTCAACAGGCAGATAGGCAATTGCTGTCAAACATCCAGATAACATCTTTGCCCTTGTTACCCAGCTAAATCTTCCCGAATGAGTCACTCGCCCACTATTAATTTACGTACACAAACTGACATAGCCTCATGACCCTGACCCGAATATGATTCATTTAGACTGACGTGAGGTGGCCGAATAGATAGGCAAATATCTGGTCGAATGAATGACAACGATAGGATGGTTTTCATCAGCGTGAGGGAAGGCAACTTATTCATTGTTTAACTGGCGTTGTTTTTTCAACACAAAATGGTTTGTCTCACGTGCATTTTTATACATGGACCACTGAGGTAAACTTGGGGTCGAATCAGAGCTGCGAACTGATTTAGTCGGAAAACTTCTTCAGGATTTATTTCTTGATAAAGTCGCTAAAGCCCTTGGCAAATACCTAAGTACTCCACAAACGTTTTAGGTTGGCTTCTGAAAACCCGGAAGTCTCCTCCTCAGCCGTTCAGATGGAACTCCGAATACGAAGCGGAAACTGCGAGGGACTTTGTATAAAGAAGGATTTATTGAAACGAGTAAGTGTTTCTCTGGTTGATGTCATGTGCTTCTATCATCTATTGGTCGCGAATATTTGGATGTCCAACAGGTGATTATTTCAATTAATCATGCTTCATTTATTATTCAAAGTTAATTGAATTACCAAATGCTATATCACCTCGAGAAACCAGGACAACCGTTATAACCATTAGCTACGGTATTGTTCACACCTTAGAGTAAAAACGTCAATATATGGTGCATACTTACGTCCATTATTTGATAAACACACTTAGGTCCCAACAAACATGGAACCACGAAAGGGAACAAACCGTATTCCTTATTCATGCTTTCTGGAAATAGATATGCAGTAATCCTCTTATTGCCTCCGTCAAATGAACCCCTGTGTGCGATCACGCAAATTTATCTTCCGGCACTATAAAAAGTGTACCTCATACCTGAAAAGGAACATCTTTCGCGTCTTGTTCCGTAACATAGAACTTCTTGTCCAAAACATACTGAATGTTATCAACGGTGTGTGACAGAGATTTTGGTTTGTATCCAGCTACGAGGAACCAGAAAGGATCTCTACTGATTAAATCTGGTACGCACCCGTGATGCTACCGAAGGCACCCAAAAACTGAGTTGTCCGCAATAGAGAGGTAATTTAGAGGCTTGATTGTATGGCAACTCAAATGTATGGAGCGAATTTTGAACTCAAAGTTGCTGGTTCTAGTTTTTCCCGGTTCGTCCTGAAAACTTCGGAGTAGTGTCAATCCAGTCGATCCGTGAAAATCTGAATGTTCGGCTGAGTGACCCAAATTTCAGAGAAATAAGGTGTACTAGTTGGTGAACTTTGATGCCAGAATGGTTTCGATCATTTAAAAAACGCGTCTCAGGGCATTACCCGTGTGAAATATATTATTCATTATCAGTGTATTGGTCCATTGTCTTTTGGAACAGCGATACCGCGAGGCTCTTAACATGGTATTTTCTGAATTTAAATTGCAGATCACTCGCGTACTATCTCCTCTTGAAACGCAATGGTAAACATACAGGAGATTTCCCGCTCACAAAATTCCCTGCATCAACAAAGTTTAATCTGTTCTATAAAAGTTTACCGTAGCCAGCTAATAATTGATAATGTTCCGAAATCCCTGTGCCTCTGCTTCAGACAGGTTATTAAGTAGTCTAAATAAAAGCCAGTGGATGATTTCAATAGCTGAGTGTGGGAAAACCTCCTAATACTGGCATTTCTAGCTCGGTTTGTTCAGCGCCTGTATTAACCCGGCATACCTGACCACTGGCTAAAAGTTCATCCTCCAGCTCTTGAGTTTCTCTCGTTTGCAGGTTGTGTGAATGAGGACGCGCAAGGGGTGACACGTGCAATAGTCAATGACACAGTCAACAGCGGTTTATCAGAGGACCTAGGTATATCACTTTACCGTAGACTGTTTTTTACGTGGCAATAAGCAAACAGGTCAAAGGAAGTGGAAACTGAACGACGACCAACAACAAAGTGCTTCCAGGACCACGCGAGAAGAGTTACGTAAAGGTGGTTTTACTGGAGCAACGTTTTAGAAAAAAGGTTAATGCCAGTACCTTTAACAGAATCCAATATTTATTTCATTTTTCAAAGAATTGAAGACGAAATCATCATAATGATAATGGCCAAGAGCACAACATCACTGCTTGACAGTCATGCTTTGCTGCTGTAATTAACTGTAAGAAAGACAGTTGTACGTAGTCTGGGATACTGCCAGGGAGCTCACCTCCAGATGGGACGACGATTAGGGTCCTCAGGCTAATCCTTTAATGTAAAAGCCAGACCGCAGGGGGGCGCTTTTTGCTCTGGAAATGCGAGCATATCACTACATTAGGGGGCAGGTTGCCAGTTGTGTTTCAACGCCAGACACGGACAACCTTCCCTATAGCTGATTGAGGTAAGAAGGCACGTAACCTGACTATTTTATTAGTAGTTCAGTACGCAAAACTCGGGATTTCAACAAATCGCCGGTTCGTTTTGACATTTTAATCTCCAGTGAAAACTAAGTGAAGTGGACCCTTATTAGGGAAACTATTCCACTTCGAACACCATTTTTTAAGTCATCTAAGCGGATCAGAATGCATGGAAAAGCTTGTAGAAAAGGCGAATCAGATGTCAAACGCCGGGTCACAGTGTTTGGAACAAGTTAGTTTTACCCAAGTCTTGAAAAATTAGTGAGCACAAAACGCGTAAAAACAAAGGCTGTGTGGTTCTGGAGACGAACTCGGGGTCCAAAAGTTCTGTCTAAAAAAGGGATTTTCGCATGCTTAGTGGACTGGACATGAAAAAGCGCAAAATGCCATCAAATGACTTGGATGGTCAGAGAACAGAACATTTATGAGTGAAGCAGGGGAACCCTTTTCAGACAATGGGAATTGCTTGGTTGTTGATCAGGTGACTGTCGATCTGTTCGCCGAGCTTGACAATAGGTTTGCAAACCACCTGATCAACAATCAATAAACGTACCCGAGCTAGCAATATTTCACCACATTACCAGTGGAAATTGCTCTCGTTAACTGCGGGACTCAGCGGAGTAGAAAAAGGGTGATGACTTGTGCCCCATAAGTCCGTCACGACGGAGCTAGTTTGCAAATTCACTTCTTGGGTGAGTCCCATTCGCCCCGAAACTGCAGTTGGAAGGATAAAAGGAGACCGGCGAAAAGGAAATGTAAGATCTTAGAAAAATGGCCTAAAAGAGATCTGGAGAAACACAACCAAGTACTTTCATAAAGTCGATGATCAGTGCATTGTTTGCCTGCTTATTGCCTCCACGTTCGAATTACAAAATGGTTTGATGAAAACTTTGAAATGTTTTGGACACTGTCCGATGAATCACTTTATGAAGATTTCTCACAGTTGGTAAAGGAAAACAGCGTCAAAAGATATGTATGGATGGGCGGCGAAAGCGTACCTACGCTCCCAATGTAAACTAAGGTGGACTGGCTGTTGATGGGTAACTTAAAGCAAGCCTTTTACTTATAAGCTTTTGAGATTCAAGCTGATCAGCCTCATCGTTGTTAGGACAACGGGATTGCATTCATTACGTAGAAAATGAAGACCCACTTTTCACCTGAGACACCACCAAACGCAGATGGGGATTATTAGCTCCAGATTCACATTGCTTGTTGGCTGAAGAAAAAGTGCTTGTTTTCAAGGGCACCATGATCCAACACTATGCAAAAATTTGATGATTTACCGCTTAGTGCCTAGAGTTATCCATGTGTCCTCATCACCATCCCATTAGCTTTGTGTGCACTGATTTTTTTTTACTGTAGTGCGTTCCAGTGCATTTGATCTTATTTTACTGTGTGCAATTTTATTGAATTTATCTGTGCTTCGCACACCTAGGTTCATAAATATCTTGTCTTAGCACTGTCAGGCTCACACTAGCGCCAGAGCTGACTAACTACTGGGAAACACTAATCAACCGTATGCGTTGCTCGGCCGAGTTTTCTGAGTTGTGCACTTCATGGGACCACTGTTTATACTTGGTCTCCATTCTTCATCTGTCTTCACCACCATAAACTTTTGAATCGCCATTTTGGTATGCTGACAGCTTTACGAGTTCTTCCTCTTTCTCAACAACGTTCCTTTTTATGGTGCGAATTCAGCTCAGTGCAAACCCATGCTAGCATTAATTTTGTGCGATGGTCTATCGGTATAGTTCAGCTGGACAAGCTAGTCCAAAAACTCAAGCCGGTCCAACCTGATATAAAGCCATGCTGGAACATCCGAACCTCATTGGAGTGGTTCCTTGACTCAGTCATTTCTGTTCTTCGGCTGTCACGTGACTTTGAGTTCAAATGAAGATTCTTCATTAAGTGCCAAACACCAGCGTTACCACTAGCTTCCTTCAGTTTTTCCGCTGCATTCAACTTGTGACACAAATTTTCGATGCCGGAAATCAGAGGTAACTGTCTACTGTATTTAAGAACCACTTTATTTCAGCGTGCATGAATTTCTAAGCTTTCCTATGCTCTGTTTTGGTTCACCAACAATAATGCGTTAATTCTCCAATGGGATAAGGCAGAATTTATTATATAGACGATTGATATTGGTGGCGAAAGGCGGAAAACTAATCATTACACACATAGAAAACGCGGTTAATTCAAACTTATTCATTAAAAAAAACCTGAAAAGTTGCACGTCCGTAGGACCGAGTAAGGCAATTATTACGTAGTGCTGCATCTAATCAAGTAACAAAAACTCAATGTAAATGACCTCTGCGTTTGATATTTTTAACAAATGATCTTATTTCCCGCCCATATACGACACGGAGACGCAAAGGACCTGATGTCTGATGCCTGATGTCTAAAATCGAGTAAAGAGATCACATTTATAAAGCACCAAGTAAAGCAATGTTTGATTATCCAAAATGGAAGTGATTTGAATGGATTTAGTCGTAAAATTCATTATTGCTGGGAACTTGGGGAAGAGGGTGGAGGTAACAATTGTTGAACTGAATTAGGGATTTCATCTCTGAATTTCATTTAGCCCCGTTAATTGCAAGCACTACATCAGAACACCAAATAGAAATGCCTGTTTTAGGCAAACGATATATCGTGAAATGAAGTTTTGGGGCAATCTGTACTATGAAAGTTAGCGAGGACTTTGCCACCCATGTTACACCCAAGCCGTTTCTGAGGCACAGGAGTATACAGATCAGTCCGCAGGAGCATCAAGAAAGGGGGTGATGTCATTGAGTAGCGTGAGTAAACTAAAAGCATCAACCCTGTAGGTGTGAGTGAGTTAGAACTAAGCTTTTGTACAGTTTAGTCTCACAATGTTGAGTAAAAAGAAAGGTTCCAGTTAGTCCAATTGCGCTTGTGCATTCATTAGTCTAAACTTGTCTTATTTCATTTTTTCCTCCTGAGTACTTCACTTGACGTTCATTCTGGCTTGGGAGACTCCGATTCAGATTGATTGCCTACTTAATGAACTGCTGCAAGTGACAAACTGGAGAATAATATGTCTCGAGTTGGACAGCAAAGTAGGAAGTCGAGGGAACAACGGACAATAATGGCGCTTCACACACCATGTACCCGAATGATGAGTCGAATCCACTGCAGAACAAGCTCGACCGGGCACATCCTGGGGCGAGCCAAACGAACCACTTAACCTTGTTGCTAGACTTCACATAATTCAAAAACAGATAGGAATACGACTAGCGATAACCAGAATCTTGGCGCACCATGAACCGTTCTAATGGGTGACTCTGTTAATGTTGAGCGCTTTTGTTTTCGTTTGTAAAAGTATGCTGTTAGTGGCAAACTTCTTAAGTACTCGACAGATTTTCGTAAACATTTCGTTACTTCTGGATTACGTGTTGTACAGGACCTCAGCCATTCATACAAGTATTCCCTCCAATTAAGTACACTGGCTATTTTCTGCGTGGAGGGGTGAAACGAGAATTTACCAAACCATATGTGCTACTCACCCTCCTTTGTAAGTTCCACTGGGCCTATTTTGCATGGGAGTCAAACAAGATGCAGGCAAAAGTACAGCGAACCACACCAACTATTCCAGAATTCAACTCATCTAGCTTGGTTTACGTATTCGTGACATACGCAACCGCCAAATGGTTAATTCGATTGATAAGCGTTTTGTTAGCAAACTTTAGCTAATTTACAGTCACCCAGGGGAACATCAGTGGAGCAAGGCATTTTCAAATACACACAGTAGTTCTGTCATTTTTTTACTGATTTCTTACTAAGCTGAAACAAACTGCAACAAAGAAATCGAACTAATTTTAATAATTTCAGAGCTGCTGATATCTCTGAGAAAGTACAGAAAGCAATGTTGTCATTATGATCCGTCTTTTTTTCACATCTGAACTTCGTCTGAGAAAAGGACGGGCGGTAAAAGTTTTGGAAACTTTGATGTATCACGTCAAACGGCTTTCCAAGACAATTTTCCAAAACCTGGAAAAATGGTCTCTTGGAGCCTGAGCAAAAGACTGCTGTCTGTCAGCGTAACAAAAATGAAATCTACTATTTTCCAAAATCGAAAGTGATTTCGATCGAGCTTCCTTTCCTTTCAACATCTTCGAAAGTGATTTCGATCGAGCTTCCTTTCGGTTGCAAAGGATAGCGTTTCATCTCGCTGTTATATGTAATTTTGTAAATAATTCATATGTATTCTTTTTAGGACCTCTGAAACGGGAATCTTATTCCGAGAAGTGTGCAGCCTATATTTCCAGCAAACGAAATGGTGTAACTCGGTTAAACTAATCATGCACTTATCGTTCGGAAAAAAAGGTAGAGCAATTAATATGTCCGAAACCTAATCGGATGTAGCTCTGAACATGGCACCCCGGTCTCAATTCTCCATAAACTAGTTATAGTGACACTAATCGTAGCCTTCTATTAGTGAGGAGCCAACCTAATGCATCGGTTTGATATGATCATGCAGAGTAAAAACAAATAATTCAAGAAAATGTTTGTCAAAACATTTTGCAATAAGTTCTGCTTGCATGCGGTTTGTGGGAATTCACTGCAACTGCTTGGGCAGATGAGTGCGACAGAACCAGTCTATTGTATTTTTTGCTCATGCACTTTACTGGCCAATATACCTCTCAACAACGCTTATTCATGATCAGCGCTGCGTTATCGTTTTTCTAAGCGCCAGGGATGACAGTTTCGGTTGATCATCCATAAACATTTCAAACTTGATTTTACGACTGGCTGAGAATGTATGTACACACATGCATGCGACTTCCCAAAAGCGCTAATTTTTCCCTAAGTAAACTTTTCTCCAAAGAGGGGGTTTCTCATCTGAGACCACATGATTTCGGCTCTGAGATTAAGTTTGAAATTGTTGGCCTTGAGGAGATTACTCTCCTCACGTCAACGAAGATCACTTTCAAAGTTCCTTTGGCTTAAAGTATTATCAAAACATATTACGGATTACGAAACTTGTTTCCTGCAGTTTTCTAAAGATTTACTCCACGTAGGCACCCAAAAAGTGTGATGGATAAAAAATCGCTTCTTCTAATTGATCAGTAGACTAGTGCATGAGTTGCCTGTGGATAGTACAAGACCACTACGATTCATCCATCTTTAAGAGCAACCCTTTGAACAAGACTACTCGTAAGATCACTCGAGTTTTATATAAATTTAATTTTTTCTCTGATAGACCAAGGTTAGAGAGAAATCACTTTTGATTGGTAAATGTAAGAGATATTTCGAAAGAAAGGATTAGAATTGCATCTACTTTTCGTGGACCACTGCAAAAGGCCTATCTTCACGAAATACCACAGTCAACTTCTCTTAAAATATCACTTAAAACTAAACGAGAGATCTCTTCTATTAATTGGTTTGTTCAATATAGGAGTTTATATCAGTAGCTCGTTTGGCGGGCAAAGTAAAATGGCTTCCCGGAAGTAGGCAGATAAAACAAGCAATCGTAACATTGGATTACGGAGAAGTAGAACGTTACCCTGTGAGAAAACATTATTTATATGAGCGTCCTAATTCGCAAACTAATCAATGTTCTTGTATAGATATAAAACAGTTATAGAGTTTTCTTTGTGAAACTATCCCCCACGTGTAGCAGAGCAAATGTGTTGGGCATATGTTTGGACGCGAACGTTTTTTCAGCTGGTGGTGGCTAGCTTAATTTAGCTTTCTAACTTCTGTCATACTGAGAGTTTCTGAGATGTATTTTGTTGCTAGCAGTTTGACCATATTTCTTTTCCGCTCCATGAAGCAAGTCTGCCCCAAACTGACAAATTAGACTGTTACCCATAGACAGTTCTTGTTTGGTGGAGCACATTATTTTATATATACTCCTAGTGGATATCAAATACTTGTGAAAACTCCGAGAATTCTGATAACTCAAATTATTTTATTATCGAGGTTGCAACGGCGATAGGTTTTTGGGTCCACCACGGAGCCAAATATGTATGTGGTGATTATTATTCTCAGATGTTTGCTTTCTCAGAGCAACTTTGGCCAACTTGAGTTGTAAGCTTGTCGGTCTTTTTGATAATCATTCTCTGCTCCAAGGTTCAGCTGATTATTCTGAATGTCGTCATTATTGTTGCTCAAGTCAGTGGGTTGTCCTACGAAATCCTACTGTTAAGTATTCATGAAACTTTAGGTGATTATGCATTCATCAACCCTGGTTACATCGTCCACCCCATAAACAAGATTACCTTCTAGGAAATGTACGCCTAGGTATTAAATTATGAAACTGAAAGAAAACAAGTTAAATAAGAGGCAATCAAACAAGCGCTCCTGAAATAGAGTAAAATCCTGTACCATTTTTTCTCCTAGTGGAACGTGGCATCTCCTTCGCTTCTTCTGAAGTTTGCTCAAATTAGTCGCACGGGTGTCCAATCAGACGCATATTGCTTGTATTTGCAACGTTCCTTAATCGATTGTAACATTTTCTGAGGCGAAAAATGCTCACGACTTTTGTGAGAAATATCGTGATGCAGCTGGATGTCGGATGAATAAAATTTTCCCCGCGCTGTACTTGGTATACTATGATGAATTGCTTCAGGTTAGGTATTCACTTCAGTTGGAATAACCTGAAACGAGGGCCCTATATTAATTGGTTTTCAGAATGAAAATAGTCCGACTTCAATGTGAAGGTTCATCGCGAAATATTCTTATGATGGAAGTCACAAAACTGGAAACTCGCCAGTTTGAAAATTGGAAAAATGATGACCCCATGGGCAACACCAGCAGCAGTTTGAACAATCGTCAAACCTCCAAGATGACCAACTATATTGTATGTTGTATGATGGCCGTTTCAAACAACCCCGCGAGTATTTCTGGGTACGGAAACCTGGCCCCGAACTTTTGATCAATATTGTCACTTAAAGTAGTAGTTCATGCGTTAGCAGACTCTAAATAAATCCTCACCAAGTCGATATGAACAGATAAAGACAAGCATGTTTATCCATCACATACTTGAATGCCAATAAGAACGTTTATCATCTGTTGTGTTGTAAATGAAGGATAATATACTGAGGAAAAAACACACTGATCTCTTCTTTGGGCGGAAGGAATCGATTCAATCTGAATCTCACGTTAAGGATTTCGTCCAAAGTCACGGTATATCTACGAAGTAGCCACACTTCCTTTTTATCTGTTGTGGGCTGTTTCATTTACGGCGTCTCTCATTAAAAAGCTCATGTTTGGTCGTTTAGTAACGAGAAGTTTCTATTCGGAGTTGACATTTTGTCCAATCAGCAAAGTAACTTTCTTTGAAACTCACCAACCTCCAAAAATTTCCTAATGAGACGAATGCAGTTGAGTCCGATGTCCACTTCCTTGAACCGTATTCGTTCTAGATAAAATAGCATGTTCGACCTCTATTTAGCCTGGATCAAACCAGTTTATTTCCTCTGCGCGCACGAATTTAATGGATCGATTACAGGAGAATTTTTAACCCACCGAAACAAACCGCTACTTTACTTAGGGTGACCGTCTAAATGTCCAGATGGACCCTCTACACATGAGACTTCTGCAATATGTTTTGTTGTCATGATCCCAGCGATTTGCCAAGCTAGTGAATGGTTGTCTCGGGTGCCACAACGCGTTGGAATCACACGATTTAGTCCACAAATCGAATAAAACTTTAGTCTGCTTATGGCTTACGGCATAACGATTTCATGAAATATCTCCATAGACAGAATCATCACAGGCTCAAATTGATGCTGTCAAATCAATAGATGCTGAGGTGAGGGAAATGGATGAACGTGCTTAGGACTAGTTTGTTGTAACCTAGAGTGGTAATTAAATCTGCCTTCTTGAGTAACAAGTTTGTGTACAATTTCTATGATGGGGGAGATGTGGATTTGTCCAGTAGACTGTGATATAATAACCACTCCATGAGAACCAACGATTCCGGGGTAATAGAGTGAACACCGATGCTTTTGTACAGTCCATTGATTGGTAGTCACATGTCATCCGTCCTAATAAACTTCAAGGAATGGTGAAATGTAGGGGATACTGGAGTTCCAAGTCATCGAATTGCAAACGTTGTAACCGAAACTGCGTCGAACTGCATATGAAGTCTCGTTTTTTACCTCAAGCGATGAAGAGCATATTAACTGCTAAAGCCTAATCTGCAACCAGACGAGAATGAAGTTTCCATCATCTACTCCCATTTCAGTGGTTTTGGCAAGTTTTTTTTCACATTGTTACCTTTTTCAACATTTACAAGACTCATGTTTATGCTCCCACAATGATTTCTGTCAATGAAGAGAAATGACGTCATATCAAAATGCTGGACATTCATTTTTTGGATATCTCGAGTTTCTGTCAGAACACAACACGGATTTTATCCGGTTATCATAGGACAACCAGAATTTCATAACACGAAGGAGACCTTGCATTGTTTTTGAGTTTCAAAAGAAAGTTTATTTTGTAGGAACTCTGTTATGAGTTAAGTCATCCATACGGCGCCATGTTTATGGAATACACATGCAGCTAACCTAGTTTTCTTTTTCTGAGCTCGTTCTTTATGCAACGAAATTGTTCTGTGATCTCATGGATATGCATCCGTGAGTTCCTAATTAACATTCATTTTGTGTTCGGAGAGCATTTGCTGGTCAATGTTTGAAAAATAAACCATCCGACCACGACCGAATAAACAGCAGAACATGGCAAAACTCATGGCTCATTCACAAAAGCCACATCAAGCGATCACGTGTTGATTTACTTTGTCAGCGATGACTTTTCACCCATCTAGAATTATTTTCCCCCTGAGTCACATATAGCCTGAGGTAAGTGGGCGATTTACTCAGCGAGGACTACGTCACGCTGTCTACTTTTGCAGCCTAGCTATGGGCAAGTTCGCGGTAAACGTCCGAATAAAAACTGCTACATAGAATGGTTACAACTTTTTATATTGGCCCGCCTTCTGGTCACTCCCAATGAACATTTTTCTCGAGTAACGTAGCCCATAAATATTCCCACATTCGGTCCATAAACCGTTTTAACCGAACTGACCGCGACTACGTGACTGTCGGTTTCTGCTCTTATCGACAGGCTAAATTTGCGACAGAGCGAACGGTATGATCAACGCCATTACTTTTGGAAGGGGATGGGTGGGGGCTGGTTTATCCTATGCGTAGTATTCAGTTGTCTGACAAAATGGCGTACTCTATGGTAATGAGTGGAAGCGCTGCAGGCGATACACTGGGTCACTTTTGAGGGTGCCGCAAGTGACATTGATTATCGCCTTGTCTTCAACATGGAGTACTCTACTATTGAGGAGAATGTTGGCAGTCCATGTAGTGTAGACGGTCATTGAATTGCTTGCTGGGCTTGGAAAATTGATCGCAAATGTTTCATAACTTGCGTTTTTAGAAGGTATAGTCGAACGTAGCGATAGATTGGTACTTGTGTACGGTGTAATGTTGCGTGTAGTCATTATACGTTCAGCCAGCTGAGGAAGACCTCCGATCCCAATTGGTTGTTTAATCAGAGGTTCCTCTGTTGACCTCTGTCCTGATTGGTCGGTGACCACTGACCTTTGAGCTTGGCCTCCACTGATCTCGTTTCGTGTTGAGGTGACATCTGTCCTTAACTCCTCTGGGTTCCCGTTTGCAACTTTTGGTCGGGCGACAAGCAGTTTCTTGATTCTTTGTTTATTAATCCGATATTCTGCTCTGGTTAAGTAGTCTTGTTGGGATATATGTCCGTCACACGCAGAGGCGCGTAAATTGTAGCTCGTTTGCAGAGTGAATTTTTGACCGTCTTGTCTTTTTCATCTAAGAATATCAAGGATAGAGTGTCATGTATCCGGACAGCCGCAATGTGCTTTTTATTTGTATGCAGAGTTTCCTCCCAGTGTGCCCGATGTACAGCTTGTTCAAACCGTTGAAGTTAATCTGGTATTTCAAATTATTCCCCTTGATTAGTTTTTGGTTGTCCTCCGGTTTTGAGATCATTTCCCACCGAGTGGCGTTCGGTTTGTGGGTTATCATAATTCCATTTTGATCTGTGAATTCAGGAATATTCCTAATGTAAGGTTGAACTGACCGTCTGATCGCCTGTTCTTGCCGTTGCTCTTGTTGCGATTTCTTTATATTCAGGCATCTGTTGGCTACATTCCATGGATATCCGTTGATTTTGCCTAATTGTGTGGTGCTGCAAAGTGTGTCCACCCTTCCGGCATTATTTGAATGCATCTCTTCTTGTGGTTCAACGGAATATTGCTGTTGTAGATCAGCATTTGTTCCGTATGCGTCCATCTGCATTACCCGCACTCCTTTTGAAAGGATCTTTTCACAGTGGAAAGTTTCTTTACAAAAAAAAACAAATCTAAATACCCCAAAGCCACATTATTTTGAGTAGAAAATTGGTAATCAACCCGTTTTATATATAAGAGAAACAAAGTCTGATTTTGCCGTGTTATTACACAGTCAAAGTATGAAACAACCGCTCTGCGGTGCTATTTTACGGTAATCTGTTATCCATTACCCATAGAGAATGACCACTCACATGCGGGACCATGAATCCATTTTTTGGTGAATGCTTTTGCCAGAGGTTAGTAGTATGTAGCGGTTGTGGCAGTAGCTCCTAATTTGTATCGATTTGCGTATTAGAAAACGTAACTTGATGAACAAATCCGACTTAACATTCACTATGTGCGTCACACACTTCACATGCTACTTGAATGGCTCTGTTAATAAATGCACTGAGAAATCTCTCCAAGCCAGTGGATATAGCTGATATTGGCACTGATATTACTTCTTACCGAGGAAGGCTTATGTAATTTTTCACCAACATGGTTGAATAGCCCATGTATTCGGAGCGGTGCTGGCTACTTGTGGGGACTTGGAAACAAATAGTTACACTATCGCTTGACTCGATTTTGCGAAGTTTATCAGGTCTATGTACGCAAGTACATTGCCCAAAAGGCTGAAATTTACTGGTGAGAGGAACATAAAGCATTCACTACGAAATTAATTTCCAAAGCACACGGTTCACCTATCAGGGAATCCGTCAACCTACAATGAATCACGTGACATCAGTTCAGGATGCTTTGCACTTTATCCCAATAAGAATTCTGGGAAAGCAAGCATTTGATCTACTGAGGATAACCAACTGAAATCGCACTGTGAGGGTTGAAGCACAAACCTACCCTCAAGGTAGCGAAGGCTAGAACTGGATCTAAAATTATTCGAGGCGATTTAAGACGTCTAATCTGTCCGGTCCATTAGAGTCTGCATAGGGCCCACTTGTTCTGTAATAGGCTACAAACTGCGCGCGGTTCAAGAACCTTCCAAGATTTCATCGGTTCAGTTTAGAAATGAGCGTAGCGTTGACTTCCTGCCAATTAATCAGATACCCGGTATTACTGAATTAATTTGCAGGCACTGTACTAAATATATACTATCGCTGTTCGCATTACTATGGACATCTTTAGAAACCATGACAAAATTAAACGGAAAGTTAACATGCAAATAAAACTGTTCCAAAATATCGCGGTGGATGATACAGCTGAAAAAATGACAGTTTCTAGCTTGATTGGTTGAAATGCTGAACATAACCACCCATGTGCTGGACGTAGGTATCGCTGTTGCCTTGGTAACACTACATCTGCACACACGACCGACTGCAAAAGTTGTCCCAATTCATACCCCTGAGCATTAACCCGGACTTAAGTCTCCCTCATGAAATCCTAGGAACATAAAGTAGACATTTAGGCCTTGTTACTGGCGTTTTAGTAAATTCAAGACGGCAATACTGAATGACTGACAGAATAAACAGTACTTGTTGCAAAGATTGCCTGGTTCAAAAGCAACCTTCAGTTCGAGAGACCCTATGTTTACTCCAGTTTGTGATCCAGTTAGCTTGTAATGGCACCGTATTCTTCCAAATGACTCAAATAAATCGACGCAAATTAATCACTTTCTTCGTAGTGATCAAATTTTCTGGGTGTTAGGTAACTTGTTGGGAGTACCTAGCTTTTTAATGGTTTATATGATTTCCGAGGTCTTCCGTTACTTAACGATTAAACTGGCAGTTTGGTCGGTTTATCCTGGCAAAGTTATCGTTGGATATAATCCATCTGTTGAGATTATTCACTCAGCCGCTTGCTTATTGATTGCTGATTCTTCAACCGCAGCTTTATCATGGTTTTTGAGCCGTACCCGTAGCTTGATCAATAACAAACGTAAGGTAAAATTATCCATTTTGGAAAAAAGCCCTGTCGAAGTGGTCCTTAAGGGATCCCCCAAGATTGACCTTTTCCGATAGCTAATGTTCTCTGTGTGTGGTCTGTTATACAGAGGATAAGAAACTCCTAGTTTTATTCCGGATTTTGGGAACAATGACGCCTCCCAACATACATCACTAAGCGCTTCTTAGACTTTATTGCACGTTTGCTAATTCGGTAAGCGTCTGCCAAACAACTAAAAGCATCTGATGCTAGAATAGCTCGAACCGGTTGTGCGGAAATTGTTTAATAGATTCTTGGAATTAATTGCACTTCGTTAGTCTGCCTTCTGGTTTGAGCGAAACACAACGGGTAAAATTCAGATAAACCCACTGGCTGGACAAGATGAAGTGACTAAGTTAACAATGGAGGTAGGAAGTTTCTTTACTGGATAGTTGCTCATAATGAAGTTATTTCATACTGAAACTTAAGGGGATCTCCATAAAGAAATGAATGATGGGAAATACCCAATCGAACCTTCTAGAAGCTCGTCGTTTCTGAATAGTAAAATTTTTAAGGCATTCGTAAAATTGTGCAGACATGTTCGTAGCGTGGGATGTCGCTTACACAAGAATGTGGTGTTTTCTTATGCTCAGAGTAAATCCCATTCTTGCTGTCTAGATAAAAATAACAGAACTTCTCGTTGACGCAAGGTTATTTGCGGTGGGTCCCGACAAATTTTCCAGTGGTTAATGAGTTAAACGAAAAACTTGGCTAAACTTTTTACTGGACTATAGAAGAACATGCCTTTATGCCGAGAGAATTACAAATTTGGGCGGTATCGCCGGTGTTTGTTTTCGGGCACCGCAAACCTAATCCGTTCAGCGTCGATACGTAGTGCAGAGCGTGGGCCCAGGAGAGCTTCTAATCAGGCCGATAGCAGACATATGCTTTGATAACTCTTACTTCCTTAAGTCGACAGGACTTCACAGAAAATTGTCGTTGAAATAACCTCTTTAGTTGGGACATTAGTTGATCATGATTCACTTTGCTGGAAACTCCTATATATTGTAGACGGCAGATTCAGCTGATATTAAGTTGAGCTTGACGTTACCACTCTTCCATTTCGAAAATAAATGTTTGCCTTCACACGACCAGGATTTGTTTTATGCCCAGAGAGATTGTCATTAGTTCGTCTCACTACATCATCCATCACAATGTTATTTCAAAGAGTCTAGGAAACCTTTATCACACAGCATTTTAACACGCGTTGATTCTGTAAGCCAGGGACCAGTAATTTGATCATCACAAACTCCTTTTGATCTGGAGTCCTAAACTTTTCTTACGAAAACTAATATAAATGCTGTACACCCGTTTTAAGTAACTTTTACCCAACAAAAGAGAAGGACTAGCTTCCTTTTAATGCGGCTTTCTAACCAGAACTTTTTCTGTCCCAAAAGTTTATTGCTCGCAGGAGAACATAATCCATCCTAAGCAGACGTGGTCAGTATATGCAAACAGACATTTGAATCATGAATTCTTCAAAATCGAGCAATGAAATTACGAATTGGTCGTCAATGTAATGTAGTGCATTTGGTAGTGTTTTTAACCCAGCAGTGTTACAATATATCTTTGCAAAGGCTCGACGACATTTGTATGCGTCCCCAGGACGAACTAAAAATTGCTAAGCTCAGTTTATTCAAACTCTAGAGTGATAAAGTATAGTGCACAGGTCATTTGTTTATAAATTTATCACTCATTTGTTTGTAAAAAAAGTGACAAGTAGAGAGGATAACATTTTATATTTTCAAGTCTTCACAGAGTCTTCCGTCAATCCTTTCAGTTTTAGGTGAGTAAAATGTTAAATAAAGATCTTGTTTCCTATACTATTCCACTCAGGAGATTTGACGAATACAACAGTGCTGAGAAGTAGATGTCGGTTTTCTATCTCTAAGGTGACGTGTGATCTTCAGCGGATCTGTGATACTTTTTAGTACTGCATTCCTAGGCTAATAAAGTCAACTCGAGTCTTAATTATACAATCTAACTTGCCTTAAGCTCAGCCAATTTACGTCAGATCCGATTCATCATAATTCTTGTCATCGTTATTACAAGTAACTGATCCCAACCAGAAACTGTTTCGTTTTTTGCATGCTGCTGAGCCCATTTGTGCGAACTTCTGCTGTCAAACGTCCAAAAGATCCCATTTGAGCATTGTGCCAAAACAACAAAGATCTGTGATGCGGCATGTCTGTGCAGCCGTAGAATTCACGCTCGGTTAGGTGAATGATGAAAATCTTTCCCTGCACTGTCTTTATCTACTCAACTTCCTACAACCCGCCTTCAATCGGAAGGCTACACAAATTTGGATTTTTCATGAATCGGTCATGCCGATGCCGATTCTTACGAATCTACGTCGTACTAACCCTCTTTCCTGAGCAAAGTCACGCTTATTTATCCTGATTTCGTATGGTATTTGCTGCGGCTTTTGTGTACTTGTTATATTCTCCGATGCAGCTGAACAAACACTGGACCTCCAGCTCTCATTACTTACGTTTAAGTTTCATTCGCTAAAAATTTTGCCACCCATAGCCAAATTAATTAGTGAGGACAAATACTCGATATGAGTCTATTGACAGCGATTAACCATAGCCACATACATTATCAAGTGGTAATCTTGCCGAAATGTCCGAAAGTGGGTACTACGGCATAATCATCCTCTCCAAAAACATATTTTACTTTTTCCATGTTGCTAGAGGTAGTATGGAGTATCGCAAGAGTGACAGTATAGTGTGATGGGTATCAAAGGACTCCCGTGTCCTAGCGCATGAACTAACACCGCTTGAAGTGTCACCATAACAAGTGACGGTCTATCAAATTTACCGTCCATTAATCTTGGTAGAATTGAATCTTATTTACACTTGCACAGCTACTTTCTTCTTGAGAACCTAATTCCATTTAGTGGACATATTTGCAAAAGTGGTAAACACACGGTTTATCGTGTTTTGATATGAAGATGCAGTAGGTTTTCTCATTGTTAAGTGGTTTTGCGATGACAATTACGTGAAATGTCGGATCAAGAAAACACATATGTTGGCAAAAATGTGTTTTATCAAAAATATACATCGAAATTCATTGTTCACATAAAACGGATAAGTTTTGCCAACGTACAACCATGGCTTTCTCTTGTTACCACGGTCGCAGTAGGTTTGCCTTACACCGCTCAGTCATCTTGTGCTCGTTATCTAGGCTAATGATGTTCCTCTCCATAGGAAATTTCTCTCTCCGCGATCCCAATTATTTTTGAAAACCACAAGGTAATCACATGGAGACTACCGGTGAATCCCCAAGAGACTCGACCTGTCAGGTGTTCATCACCTCTCACGGGATCTAGAGATAAAACTTGAAGCTATCAACACGGACAATTCTAGTTGAATCCAAAGCAGGGTGGGCCCTCCACCAAATACAGTCAGTTTTCTAATAAGTGACTCACTTCAGAAAACAACACGAATTGTTTTTGAATTTTGATCATTGTGGTTTGTTCGCATAATAAACATGAATGACACTATCCTCCTGTATGTTACCCGGTCAGGCTTATTTTAATGTTTTTTGTGGCTGTGAGTGGTTTAGGCCTTCCCAATCATCCGTCACTAGGAGGGTCAACATGAAATTTCTTTCCCCTTACTGAGTTAACCGTAACACAGACTCGGCAGACTTGTTTCCGAAACTGAGACCAATGTTTATACCGGGTCTAACATTTAGTCCGCTTTTGAATGGTAGGCCGTGTTTTAAATTTTAAAGGTTTATGTTGATAGTTGGGAAAATATCAAACATTGGGTTCGGCTCGGTCATGAAGAGCTCTATCCCTCGATTTTTCACTGACTCATTAGCTAAACTGATTACCCGTTGTTCAGATTCATATGTTCCGCTCACCGATGACAGCGGCGGTAAATCAGTTGGGTGTGCGTGGTTAGCGTGATTAATTTGAGACCGTTTGAACTAAGTCGACGTTGGCTTCGGAAGAGAATCCCACAGATGGAGAATGACCACTAATGGAGAACTGTTAAAACTGTAGCACTTTGGTAGATCAGGCCTGCGAGTGCCTCTGCACACTGCATGGAGTGTTACGCTAACGTGACTCTTTGTCTTATACGAAGAAGGCCAATTAATGGTGCATTTTTGCGCATTTTATTACTAGCATAAGGTGACATAAAACACATAGAAAGTACTGTACTTGCTATACTAGACTGTTCCAGCTCCGGAAATTTCCGACAAGGAACACAAAGCCCAGTGTTTCTTGGAATGTGACAGATAACGAAGTATAAAAGGTTAATTAATGCACTCGCCTTCCACCTAATACAGTTGGTAGGGGTGAAGGCAAAACGAATTACACTCTAGCTACTATAATTTATACTGGGATTTAGTTGGACATTTTACTTCCTATTTTTGGTTGAAAATCCGACTAGTTAGCGTTTTTTTTTGAGAAACTAAACTTACCAGCGTATTTATTCGGCTCCTCAAAGTAATCGACCACAACACGTTTGTGGATATGAAAGTGCATGGAACTCTTCTAGAGTTTCATTTTCTGGGTTTCATTGTTGACGATAAGTTTCCTCATCCAACTTGTGGTATATGGAAGCCCGACAGGTAGTGGAGTGACACACGTTTCTACACAGATTTCTCCAAGTATTCAGCTATACTTGCCTAATCAACGTATTGCATTACAACAGTTATTTGACAATCACAATTAATTGTGCTATATGACGTAATCACTGAAGCGTCACAATCATCAACGAAAGCATGAGATCAGTGTTTAACACTGATTATTCACTGCCGTATAACCATGATTTATTTGAAAGCCTTATTGTAAAGAAAAGAGTAAAGGTGGACGGAGGAGGATCTTAGTGCTAGCTTATCACAATTATTCCGAGGTGACTATACCTCTAGACAGTCACTCAGGCAACCTGGATAGAAACCGACAACAAGAACACCGCTGTCTCCAGCAGGGAGTATATTTTAGTGTCTTCAACCAGGCACGGTAAAGATCACACGGTCCCCATCCTGGAAGGCGAGTAGCACCGATAGCACCCAAGCGTTTCGTGATCTCCTCTGCCAAGTCAAGGGTTGGCTACCTCTCTGTTTACGCCACTCCGAATTGGGCATGGAAAACAGCATTCTCTTTGGTAAACGATGGTTCGGCATACACATCACGTGTCCCAACCAACGTGGTTTCTGGTGCTGGTCACATTCTTTAATTGTAGTGTCCGTTGCACAACCGAAAACGTGCTTTCTAACACAACCGAAGACGTGCTTTCTCACTGCCTCGCTACGGATTCTCCGACACCAACCCACACGAGCTATGGTCCGGAGACAACGATTGCCGAATACCTGAAGACGTCTCAGTTCCGCTGCTCGAATAGGCCAAGTCTCACAGCCATACAGCAAAACAGTCCGTACTGTAGCTTGATACACACGTCCCTTCAGATTCAGGGATCAACCATTCTGACGCCATACATAGAAACCAAATGTTCCTCTAGGCTCATTTTTGCCTCAGGAGACCATATCGGAGCTCCATGTTCAAATCATCACGCACACAGCGACCATCACGAATATTTGTAAAGGAGAGGGAATTATTTACTTGAGGGTCCGATACTGATAACTTCTTCATTGTTATGCAGCTTACTTGCTATGATTACACAACGTAGATGGTACTGGTGCAAGTATCACGTGGTTGATGATTTTTAAGCCATTGATTTTTCGAATAGAACTCTGTTATACAGCTTACTTGTTATGATTACACAACGTAGATGGTAGTGGTGCAAGTATCACGTGGTTGATGAATTTTAAGCCATTGATTTTTCGAATAGAACCGTTTGATATCGGTTGGTAACATGGCAGAACCATCTTTCATCTATACCAGTGGAAGGAAGGAGGCCTTTGCTGCGGAGTTGTTTATTAGGGAAACACCAGCGGAACAGTTACAGACTATTGGAGAGAGGAGCAAATCCCATATGCATCTTGTTTACAAAGCTGAATATCCATCTTCTCATTAGACGCTTTTTCCTGAAATTTCCTGGATATTCATCCACTGTTACTCAAATGCAAACAAGTGCTACAAAGCGACTCCACAAATCGCGTAATAGATCTCACTTTCCAAGAGATGCGTAGAGGACTTACGAGAAGCACTACTCGCATTTCTCTTCTCATCAGTAAACCGGTACACTAGTATTGTTAGGTTTTGCAGTACTACGCAGTTTACTTGCCATGTTGTCGACAAATCCGGCAACCAGACCAGTGATGTGTGTGTTGTGATGACACAACACAAAGCCTTGAGCTAACGTTCAATCTCTAACCGCCTCCATCAGCTAGTCTGGCGTATTAAATCTACTGCCAAGTCTTCCATCAGCTTAGGAACTTCGAACTTGGTAAGATCGATAACAATGATTGGTTTTTGTCCACGCTAGAACCTTCCTTGGCCTTAAATTTCCCATTGCTTCTGGTCCCCCATTTTCTCCCTAGGACATTTGGGTGTTTGTGAATTTTCTAATTCTAAACGCCGCTACCTAATATATTACTTTGCTACTGCTTGTCAGTCTATTGATTATTCGAGCAGAACTATTCGGTGTCGGTCTATAAAATGACAGGTTGAGTCATCAAACAGACCATATTGTATTGTAGTCTCCATTCATAAACCGAACGAGTTTATGGATGAATGGGCCTGGCTCATCCTTCCAATCGTGACAGCAAAA